>NW_027276903.1:0-33910 GCF_030028105.1 Mobula birostris | reverse complement strand
TATGGGAGCTGCGCGAAAACAGCGCAATATAGGGGAAGGTATGAGATGTGCACTAAAACACAGCGATACAGGGGGAAGGAATGGGAGGTGTGCGAAAACAGGGCGATATAGGGAAGGTATGAGAGGTGCGCGAAAACACAGCGATATAGGGGACGCTATGGGACGTGCGCAAAAACACAGCGATATAGGAGACGGTATGAGATGTGCATAAAAACATGGCGATATAGGGGAAGGTAACAGAGGTGCGTGACAACACGGCGATGCAGGGGAATGTATCAGAGGTGTGAGAAAACACAGCGATATAATGGAAGTAATGACAGGAGCGAAAACATAGCGATATAGGTGAAGACATGAGAGGTGCGTGAAAACACAGTGAGATAGGGGAAGTTATGAGAGGTGAGCAATAACACAGCGATAAAGATGAAGCTATGGGATGTGCGCAAAAAGACAGCGATATAGGGGAATGTATGAGAGGTGCGCGAAAACACAGCGACGTGGGCGTAGCTATGGGAGGTGCGCGAAAGCACAGCGATATAAGGGACGGTATGAGATGTGCATGAATGCATGGCAATATTGGGGAAGCCATGAGAGATGCGCGAAAACACAGCAATATACGGGAAGGTATGAGAGGTGCACGAAAACACAACGATAAAAGGGAAGGTGTGGGAAGTGCGCGAAACAGGACGATATAGGGGAAGGAATGAGATGTGCGCGAAGGCACAGCGATATAGGGGATTCTATGGGAGGTGCGCGAACACACAGCAATATGGGGGACGTTATGAGATGTGATTGAAAACACGGCGATATAGGGGAAGGTATGAGAGGTGCGCAAAAATACAGCGATATAGGAGAAGTTATGAGAGGTGCGTGAAAACACAGTGATATAGGGGAAGGTATGAGAGGTGCACGAAACACAGCGATATAGAAGAAGGTATGGGAGGTGCGCGAAAACACAGTGATATAGGGGAAGACATGAGAGTGCTCGAAAACAGGGCTATATAGTGGAAGCTATGGGATATGCGCGAAAACATGGCGATACAGCGAATGGTATGAAGGTGCCCGAAAACACAGCGATACAGGGATGCTATGGGACGTGCGCGAAAACACAGTGATATAGTGGAAGGTATGAGAGGTGTGCAAGAACATGGCTATATAGGGGAAATTATGAGAGGTCTGCGAAAACACGGCGATATATGAGAAGTTATGAGAAGTGAGTGAAAACACAGCGATATAGGGGAAGGTATGAGAGGTGCGCGAAACACAGCGACGTGGGCGTAGCTATGGGAGGTGCGCGAAAGCACAGCGATATAAGGGACGGTATGAGATGTGCATGAATACACTGCAATATTGGGAAGCATGAGAGATGCGCGAAAACACAGCAATATAGGGAAGGTATGAGAGGTGCACGAAAACACAACGATAAAAGGGAACGTATGGAGGTGTCGTGAAAACAGGACGATATAGGGGAAGGTATGAGATGTGCACGAAGGCACAGCAATATAGGGGATTCTATGGGAGGTGCGCGAATACACAGCAATATGGGGGGACACAATGAGATGTGATTGAAAACACGGCGATATAGGGGAAGGTATGAGAGGTGCGCAAAAATACAGCGATATAGGAGAAGTTATGAGAGGTGCGTGAAAACACAGCGATATAGGGGAAGGTATGAGAGGTGCACGAAAACACAGCGATATAGAGGAAGGTATGGGAGGTGCACGAAAACACAGTGATATAGGGGAAGACATGAGAGTGCTCGAAAACAGGCTATATAGTGGAAGCTATGGGATATGCGCGAAAACATGGCGAATACAGGGAATGGTATGAGAGGTGCCCGAAAACACAGCGATACAGGGGATGCTATGGGACGTGCGCGAGAACACAGTGATATAGTGGAAGGTATGAGAGGTGTGCAAGAACTTGGCTATATAGGGGAAATTATGAGAGGTCGCGAAAACACGGCGATATATGAGAAGTTATGAGAGGTGAGTGAAAACACAGCGATATAGGGGAAGGTGTGAAGTATGAGAGGTGCACGAAAACACAGCGATATAGGGGAAGGTATGAGAGGTGCGCGAAGGCACAGTGATATAGGAGACGGTATGAGATGTGCACTGAAAACACGGAGATATCGGGGAAGAAATGAGAGATGCGTGAAAACATGGCGGATATAGGGGAAAGTATGAGAGGTGCGTAAAAACACGGCGATACAGGGGAATGCATCAGAGGGTGCGAGAAAACACAGCGATATAGGGAAATTTATGAGAGAATAAAAACACAGCGATGTAGGGGAGACATGAGAGGTGCACGAAAACAGGGCAATGTAGTGAGAGCTATGGATGTGCATGAAAACAGGGGCGATATAGGGGAAGGTATGAGAGCTGCGCGAAAACACAGCAATATGGGGACTCCATGGGACGTGCGTGAAAACACAGTGATATAGGGGAAGGTATGCGGCTGCGCGAGAACACGGCGATATAGGGGAAAGTAGGAGAGGTTCGCGAAATCTTGGCGTTATAGGGGAATGCATCAGAGGTGTGAGAAAACACAGTTGATGTAGGGGAAGACATGAGAGGTGCGCGAAAACAGGGCAATGTAGTGGAAGCTATGGGACGTGCACACAAAAACACAGTGATATAGGGGATGGTATGAGAGGTGTGCGAGAACACGGCAATATAGGCGAAATTATGAGAGGTGCGCAAAAACACGGCGATACAGGAGAATATATCAGGTGTGCGAGAAAACACAGCGATATAGGGGAATTAATGAGAAGAGCGAAAACATAGCGATCTAGGTGAAGACATGAGAGGTGCGCGAAAACACGGAGATATAGGGGAAGCTATGAGAGGTGAGCAAAAACACGGCGACGTGGGCGTAGCTATGGGAGGTGCGTGAAAGCACAGAGATATAAGGGACGGTATGAGATGTGCATGAATACACTGCAATATTGGGGAAGCCATGAGAATGCGCGAAAACACAGCAATATAGGGGAAGGTATGAGAGGTGCACGAAAACATAACGATAAAAGGGAACGTATGGGAGGTGTCCGAAAACAGGACGATATAGGGGAAGGTATGAGAATGTGCACGAAGGCACAGCAATATAGGGGATTCTATGGGAGGTGCGCAAATACACAGCAATATGGGGGGGGACACAATGAGATGTGATTGAAAACACGGCGATATAGGGGAAGGTATGAGAGGTGCGCAAAAATACAGCGATATAAGGAGAAGTTATGAGAGGTGCCGTGAAAACACAGCGATATAGGGGGAAGTATGAAGAGGGGCATGAAACACAGCGATATAGGGGAAGGTATGAGAGGTGCGCGAAGTCACAGCAATATAAGGGATGCTATGGGATGTGCGCGAATACACAGCGATATAGGGGACCGTTTATGAGATTGCATGAAAACTCGGCAATATAGGGGAAGGTATAAGAGCTGCGCAAAAATACAGTGATATAGGAGAAGTTATGAGAGGTGCCTGAAAACACAGCGAGATAAGAGAAGGTATGAGAGGTGCACGAAAATACAGCGATATTGGGGAAGGTATGGGAGGTGGCGCGAAAACAGGGCAATATAGGGGAAATTATGACAGGTGTGCGAAACACGGCGATACGGGAGAATGTATCAGATGTGCGAAAAACACAGCGATTTTGAGGAAGTATTGAGAGGATCGAATGCATAGCGATCTAGGTGAAGACATGAGAGGTGCGCGAAAACATGGCGATATAGGGAAGCTATGAGAGGTGAGCAAAACACGGCGATACAGGGGAAGCTATGAGAGGTGAGCAATAACACAGCGATAAAGGTGAATCTATGGGATGTGCGCGAAAAGACAGCGATATAGGGGAAGCTATGAGAGGTGCGCAAGGCACAGCTATATAGGGGATGCTATGGGAGGTGCGTGAATGCACAGCGATATAGTGGACGTGATGAGATGTGCATGAAAACGCAGTGATATTCGGGAAGGTATGAGAGCTGCACAATAACACAGCGATATAGGAGAAGTTATGAGAGGTGTGCGAAAACACAGCGATATAGGGGAAGGTATGAAAGGTGCACGAAAATGCAGTGATATAAGGGAAGGTATAGGAGATGCGCGAAAACAGGGCGATACAGGGGAAGGGTATGAGAGGTGCGCGAAGGCACAGCGATATAGGGGATGCTATGGGAGGTGCGCGAATACACAGCGATATAGGGGGACGTTATGAGATGTGCATAAAAACACGGCAATATAGGGGGAAGTTATGAGAGGTGGCGTGAAAACACAGCGATATAAAGGGAGGTATGAGAGGTACATGAAAACACAGCGATATAGGTGAACGTATGGGAGGTGCTCGAAAACAGGGCGATATAGGGAAAGGTATGAGACGTGTGCGAAACACAGCAATATAGGGGATGGTATGGGAGATGCACGAAAACACAGTGATATAGGGGAAGACATGAGAGGTGCGTGAAAACAGAGCGATATAGGGGACGCTATTGGACGTGCGCGAAAACACAGTGATATAGGGGAAGATATAAGAGGGTGTGCAAGAGCACGGCGATATAGGTGAAATTATGAGAGGTGTCGCGAAAACACGTTGAATACAGGGAACTGTATCAGAAGTGCGAGAACAGAGAGCGATATGGGGGAAGTAATGAGAGGAGCGGAAACACAGCGATATAGGTGAAGAAATGAGAGGTGCGCGAAACACGGCGATATAGGGGAAGGTATGAGAGATGCGCAAAAACACAGCGATGTAGGCGAAGCCATGGGAGGTGCATGGGAAACAGGGCGATATAGGGGTAGGTATGAGTGATGCGCGAAGCACAGCGATATAGGGGATGCTCAGGAGGTGCGTGAATACACAGAGATATATGGGACGTTATGAGATGTGCATGAAAACACGGCTATATTGGGGAAGCCATGAGAGGTTGTGCAAAAATACAGCAATACAGGGGAAGTTATGAGAGCTGCGTGAAAACACACTGATATAGGGGGAATGTATGAGAGGAGTGCAAAAACAGTACGATATAGGGGAAGGTATGGGAGGTGCTCGAAAACCCAGCGACATTGGGGACGTTATGAGATGTGCGTGAAAACACGGTGATATTGGGGAAGGTATGAGAGGTGTGCAAAAACACAGCGATATACGGAAATGCATGAGAGGTGCACGAAAACAGGGCAATGTAGTGAGAGCTATGGGATGTGCATGAAAAACAGGGCGATATAGGGGAAGGTATGAGAGCTGCGCGAAAACACAGCAATATGGGGACTCCATGGGACGTGCGTGAAAACACAGTGATATGGGGAAGGTATGCGGCTGCGCGAGAACACGGCGATATAGGGGAAAGTAGGAGAGGTTCGCGAAATCTTGGCGTTATAGGGGAATGCATCAGAGGTGTGAGAAAACACAGCGATGTAGGGGAAGACATGAGAGGTGCGCGAAAACAGGGCAATTGTAGTGGAAGCTATGGGACGTGCACAAAAACACAGTGATATAGGGGATGGTATGAGAGGTGTGCGAGAACACGGCAATATAGGCGAAATTATGAGAGGTGCGCAAAAACACGGCGATACAGGAGAATATATCAGGTGTGCGAGAAAAACACAGCGATATAGGGAATTAATGAGAAGAGCGAAAACATAGCGATCTAGGTGAAGACATGAGAGGTGCGTGAAAACACGGAGATATAGGGGAAGCTATGAGAGGTGAGCAAAAACACGGCGACGTGGCGTAGCTATGGGAGGTGCGTGAAAGCACAGAGATATAAGGGACGGTATGAGATGTGCATGAATACACTGCAATATTGGGGAAGCCATGAGAGATGCGCGAAAACTCAGCAATATAGGGGAAGGTATGAGAGGTGCACGATAAACATAACGATTAAAAGGGAACGTATGGGAGGTGTCCGAAAACAGGACGATATAGGGGAAGGTATGAGATTGTGCACGAAGGCACAGCAATATAGGGGATTCTATGGGAGGTGCGCAAATACACAGCAATATGGGGGACACAATGAGATGTGATTGAAAACACGGCGATATAGGGGAAGGTATGAGAGGTGCGCAAAATACAGCGATATAGGAGAAGTTATGAGAGGTGCGTGAAAACACAGCGATATAGGGGAAGGTATGAGAGGTGCACGAAAACACAGCGATATAGAGGAAGGTATGGGAGGTGCGCGAAAACACAGTGATATAGGGGAAGACATGAGAGTGCTCGAAAACAGGGCTATATAGTGGAAGCTATGGGATATGCGCGAAAACATGGCGATACAGGGAATGGTATGAGAGGTGCCCGAAAACACAGCGATACAGGGGATGCTATGGGACGTGCGCGAAAACACAGTGATACAGGGGAAGGTATGAGAGGTGTGCGAGAACACGGCGATATAGGGGAAATTGTAAGAGGTGCGCGAAAACATGGCAATACAGGAGAATGTATCAGAGGTGCGAGAAAACGCAGCGATATAGGGACGCTATGGGACATGCGCAAAAAAAACAGTGATACAGGGGAAAGTATGAGAGGTGTGCGAGAACACGGCGATATAGGGGAAATTGTAAGAGGTGCCACGAAAACATGGCAATACAGGAGAATGTATCAGAGGTGCGAGGAAAACGCAGCGATATAGGGGAAGTAATGATAGGAGCGAAAACATAGCGATATACGTGAAGACATGCGAGATGCGCGAAAACACGGCGATATAGGGTAAGCTATGAGAGGTGAGCAATAACACAGCGATCAAGGTGGAAGCTATGGGATGTGCGCGAAAACAGCGATGTAGGCGAAGCTATGGGAGGTGCGCCAAAACACAGCGATATAGGGGACGGTATGAGATGTGCATGAATACACGGCTATATTGGGGAAGCCATGAGAGGTGCCTGAAAACACAGCGATATAGGGGAAGGTATGAGAGGTGTGCAAAAACACAGCGATATAGGAGAAGTTAAGAGAGGTGCATGAAAACACAGCAATATAGGGGAAGGTATGAGACGAGCACAAAAACACAGCGACATCGGGGAAGGTATGGGAGGTGCGTGAAAACAGGGCGATATATGGGGAATGCATGAGAGGTGCGCGAAGGCACAGTGATATAGGGGATGGTATGGGAGGTGCGCAAATACAGAGGTATATAGGGGACGTTATGAGATTGGCATGAAAACACATCAATATAGGGAAAGGTATGAGATGTGTGCAAAAATACATCGATATAGGGGTAGGTATGAGAGGCGCGCGGAAAACAGCGATGTAGGCGAAGCTATGGGATGTGCGCGAAAGCACGGCGATATAGGGGAAGGTATGAGATGTGCATGAATACACGGCGATAGTCGGGAAGCCATGAGAGGTGTGTGAAAACACAGCGATATAGGGGAAGGTATGAGAGCTGCGTGAAAACACAGTGATATAGGGGAAGGTATGAGAGGAGCGCGAAAACAGGGCGATAGAGGGGAGGTTATGAGAGGTGCGTGAAAACACGGTGATATTGGGGAAGGTATGAGAGGTGTGCAAAAACACAGCGGTATACGGAAATGCATGAGAGGTGCACAAAAACAGCGATATAGGTGAAGGAATGGGAGGTGAGCGAAAACAGGGCAATATTTGGGAAGGTATGAGAGGTGCGCGAAAGCACAGTGATATGGGGAATGTATGAGAGGTGCAGAAAAGCACAGCGATTATAGGGGACGCTATGGGACATGCGCAAAAAAAACAGTGATATAGGGGAAGGTATGAGAGGTATGCGAGAACACAGCGATATAGGGGAAATTGTAAGAGGTGCGCGAAAACATGCAATACAGGAGAATGTATCAGAGGTGCGAGAAAACACAGCGATATAGGGGAAGTAATGATAGGAGCGAAAACATAGCGATATAGGTGAAGACATGTGAGGTGCGCGAAAACACGGCGATATAGGGTAAGCTATGAGAGGTGAGCAATAACACAGCGATCCAGGTGAAGCTATGGATGTGCGCAAAAACAGCGATGTAGGCGAAGCTATGGGAGGTGCGTGAAAACACAGCAATATAGGGGACGGTATGAGATGTGCATGATACACGGCGATATTGGGAAGACATGAGAGGTGCCTGAAAACACAGCAATATAGGAGAAGTTAAGAGAGGTGCGTGAAAACACAGCAATATAGGGGAACGTAGGAGACGAGCACGAAAATACAGCGATATCGGGGAAGGTATGGGAGGTGCGCGAAAACAGGGCGATGTACGGGAATGCATGAGAGGTGCGCGAAAGCGCAGCGATATAGGAGAAGGTATGAGAGGTGCACGAAAACAGCGATATAGGTGAAGGAATGGGAGGTGCGCGAAAACAGGGCGATATTTGGGAAGGTATGAGAGGTGCGCGAAGGCACAGCGATATAAGGGATGCTATGGGAGGTGCGCGAATACACAGCGATATAGAGGACGTTATGAGATGTGCATAACAACACGGCGATATAGGGTAAGTTATGGAGAGGTGCGCAAAAACACGGCGATATAGGGGAAGTTAAGAGAGGTGCGTGAAAACACAGCGATATAGGGGAAGGTATGAGAGGTGCGCGAAAACACCTCATATAGGGGACGGTATGAGATGTGCATGAATACATGGCGATATCGGGGAAGCCATCAGTGGTGCGAGGAAAACACAGTGATATAGGGGACGGTATGAGATGTGCATGAATACATGGCGACATTGGGGATTCCATGAGAGCCGTGCGAAAACACAGCATTATAGGGTAAGGTATGAGAGGTGTTCAAAAACACAGCGATATAGTGGAAGTTATGAGAGGTGATATGGGGAATGTATGAGAGGTGCACAAAAGCACAGCGATATAGGGGAAGGTATGGGAGGTGCGCGAAACAGGGCGATATTGGGGAAGGTATGAGAGGTGCGCGAAAACATCGCAATACAGGGGAATGCATCAGAGGTGCGAGAAAACACGTGATATAGGGGAAGTTATGAGAGCAGTGAAAACACAGCGATATAGGGGAAGGTATGAGAGGTGAGCAAAAACACAGCGAGAAAGGTGAAGCTATATCAGGGTGTGAAAAGACAGCGATATAGGTGAAGGCATGAGAGGTGCGTGAAAACACAGCGATGTAGCGGAAGCTATGGGAGCTGCGCGAAAACACAGCGATATAGGGGAATGTATGAAATATGCATGAAACACGGCGATATCGGGGATGCCATGAGAGATGCGCAAAAACACGGCTATATAGGGAAAAGTATGAGAGGTGCGCAAAAACACGGCAATACAGGGGAATGCATCAAGAGGTGCAAGAAAACACAGCGATATAGGGGACGTTATGAGAGGAGTGAAAACAGAGCGAAATAGGGGAAGGCATGAGAGGTGCGCGAAAACAGGGCAATATAGTGGAAGCTATGGGATGTGTGCGAAAACAGGGCGATATAGGGGAAGGTATGAGAGGTGCGCGAAAGCACAGTGATATAAGGGAAGCTATGGAGGTGCGCGAATATACAGCGATATAGAGGACGTTATGAGATGTGCATGACAACACGGCTATATAGGGGAAGCTATGAGAGGTGAGCAATACCACAGCGATAAAGGTGAATCTATGGGATGTGCGCGAAAAGACAGCGATATAGGGGAAGGTATGAGAGGTCCGCAAGCACAGCGATATAGGGGGAGGTATGAGAGGTGCACGAAAACACAGCGATGTAGGGGACGTGATGAAATGTGCATGAAAACGCAGTGATATTAGGGAAGGTATGAGAGGTGCACAAAAACACAGCGATATAGGAGAAGTTATGAGAGGTGTGTGAAAATACAGCGATATAGGGGGAAGTATGAGAGGGTCATGAAAACACAGCGATATAGGGGAAGGTATGAGAGGTGCGCGAAGTCACAGCAATATAAGGGATGCTATGGGATGTGCGCTGAATACACAGCGATATAGGGGACGTTATGAGATTTGCATGAAAACTCGGCAATATAGGGGAAGGTATAAGAGCTGCGCAAAAATACAGTGATATAGGAGAAGTTATGAGAGGTGCCTGAAAACACAGCGAGATAAGAGAAGGTATGAGAGGTGCACGAAAATACAGCGATATTGGGGAAGGTATGGGAGGTGCGCGAAAACAGGGCAATATAGGGGAAATTATGACAGGTGTGCGAAAACACGGCGGATACGGGAGAATGTATCAGATGTGCGAAAAAACACAGCGATTTTGAGGAAGTATTGAGAGGATCGAATGCATAGCGATCTAGGTGAAGACATGAGAGGTGCGCGAAAACATGGCGATATAGGGAAGCTATGAGAGGTGAGCAAAAAACACGGCGATACAGGGGAAGCTATGAGAGGTGAGCAATAACACAGCGATAAAGGTGAATCTATGGGATGTGCGCGAAAAGACAGCGATATAGGGGAAGCTATGAGAGGTGCGCAAGGCACAGCTATATAGGGGATGCTATGGGAGGTGCGTGAATGCACAGCGATATAGTGGACGTGATGAGATGTGCATGAAAACGCAGTGAGTGATATTCGGGAAGGTATGAGAGCTGCACAATAACACAGCGATATAGGAGAAGTTATGAGAGGTGTGCGAAAACACAGCGATATAGGGGAAGGTATGAAAGGTGCACGAAAATGCAGTGATATAAGGGAAGGTATAGGAGATGCGCGAAAACAGGGCGATACAGGGGAAGGTATGAGAGGTGCGCGAAGGCACAGCGATATAGGGGATGCTATGGGAGGTGCGCGAATACACAGCGATATAGGGGACGTTATGAGATGTGCATAAAAACACGGCAATATAGGGGAAGTTATGAGAGGTGCGTGAAAACACAGCGATATAAAGGGAGGTATGAGAGGTACACGAAAACACAGCGATATAGGTGAACGTATGGGAGGTGCTCGAAAACAGGGCGATATAGGGAAAGGTATGAGACGTGTGCGAAACACAGCAATATAGGGGATGGTATGGGAGATGCACGAAAACACAGTGATATAGGGGAAGACATGAGAGGTGCGTGAAAACAGAGCGATATAGGGGACGCTATTGGACGTGCGCGAAAACACAGTGATATAGGGGAAGATATAAGAGGTGTGCGAGAGCACGGCGATATAGGTGAAATTATGAGAGGTGCGCGAAAACACGTTGATACAGGGAACTGTATCAGAAGTGCGAGAACAGAGAGCGATATGGGGGAAGTAATGAGAGGAGCGGAAACACAGCGATATAGGTGAAGAAATGAGAGGTGCGCGAAACCACGGCGATATAGGGGAAGGTATGAGAGATGCGCAAAAACACAGCGATGTAGGCGAAGCCATGGGAGGTGCATGGGAAACAGGGCGATATAGGGGTAGGTATGAGTGATGCGCGAAGGCACAGCGATATAGGGGGATGCTCAGGGAGGTGCGTGAATACACAGAGATATATGGGACGTTATGAGATGTGCATGAAAACACGGCTATATTGGGGAAGCCATGAGAGGTGTGCAAAAATACAGCAATACAGGGGAAGTTATGAGAGCTGCGTGAAAACACACTGATATAGGGGAATGTATGAGAGGAGTGCAAAAACAGTACGATATAGGGGAGGTATGGGAGGTGCTCGAAAACCCAGCGACATTGGGGACGTTATGAGATGTGCGTGAAAACACGGTGATATTGGGGAAGGTATGAGAGGTGTGCAAAAACACAGCGATATACGGAAATGCATGAGAGGTGCACGAAAACAGCGATATAGGTGAAGGAATGGGAGGTGCACGAAAACAGGGCGATATTTGGGAAGGTATGAGAGGTGCGCGAAGGCACAGTGATATAAGGGATGCTATGGGAGGTGCGCGAATACACGGCGATATAGAGGACGTTATGAGATGTGCTTAACAACACGGCGATATAGGGTAAGTTATGAGAGGTGCGCAAAAACACGGCGATATAGGGGAAGTTAAGAGAGGTGCGTGAAAACACAGCGATATAGGGGAAGGTGTGAGAGTGTGCGCGAAAACACAGTGGTATAGGGGACGGTATGGGATGTGCATGAAGACACGGTGATATCGGGGAAGCCATCAGTGGTGCGAGAAAACACAGTGATATATGGGATGGTATGAGATGTGCATGAATACATGGCGATATTGGGGATTCCATGAGAGGTGTGCAAAAACACAGCGATATAGTGGAAGGTATGGGAGGTGCGCGAAAACAGGGCGATATTGGGGAAGGTATGAGAGGTGCGCGAAAACATCGCAATACAGGGGAATGCATCAGAGGTGCGAGAAAACACAGTGATATAGGGGAAGACATAAGATGTCCGCGAAAACACGGGCGATATAGTGGAAGCTATGAGAGGTGCTCAAAAACACAGCGATAAAGGTGAAGGCATGAGAGGTGTGCGAAAACACAGCGATGTAGCGGAAGCTATTGGGATGTGCGCGAAAACACAGCGATATAGGGGAATGAATGAAATATGCATGAAACGCGGCGATATCGGGGATGCCATGAGAGATGCGCAAATACACGGCTATATAGGGAAAAGTATAAGAGGTGCGCAAAAACACGGCGATACAGAGGAATGCATCAGAGGTGCAAGAAAACACAGCAATATAGGGGACGTTATGAGAGGAGCGAAAACAGAGCGACATAGGGGAAGGCATGAGAGGTGCGCGAAAACAGGGCAATATAGTGGAAGCTATGGGATGTGTGCGAAACAGGGCGATATAGGGGAAGGTATGAGAGGTGCGCGAAAAGACAGCGATATAGGGAAGGTACGAGAGATGCACGAAAACACAGCGATATCGGGGAAGGTATGAGAGCTGCGCGAAAACAGCGCAATATAGGGGAAGGTATGAGATGTGCACTAAAACACAGCGATACAGGGGAAGGAATGGGAGGTGTGCGAAAACAGGGCGATATAGGGGAAGGTATGAGAGGTGCGCGAAAACACAGTGATATAGGGGGACGCTATGGGACGTGCGCAAAAACACAGCGATATAGGAGACGGTATGAGATGTGCATAAAAACATGACGATATAGGGGCAGGTATGAGGGGTAAGCGTAAACACGGCGATATAGGGGAAAGTATGAGAGGTGCGCGAAAACTTGGCGTTACAGGGGAATGCATCAGAGGTGCCAGAAAACACAGCGATGTAGTGGGAGACATGAGAGGTGCGCGAAAACAGGGCAATACAGTGGAAGGTATGGGATCTGTGCAAAAACAGGGCGATATAGGGGAAGGTGTGACAGGTGCGCGAAGGCACAGCGATATAGGGGATGCTATGGGAGGTGCGCGAATACACAGCGATATAGGGGACGTTATGAGATGTGCATAAAAACACGGCAATATAGGGGAAGTTATGAGAGGTGCGCAAAAATACAGCAATACAGGGGAAGTTATGAGAGGTGTGTGAAAACAGCGATATAAAGGGAGGTATGAGAGGTACACGAAAACACAGCGATAAAGGGGAAGGTATGGGAGGTGCTCGAAAACAGGGCGATATACGGAAAGGTATGAGACGTGTGCGAAACACAGCAATATAGGGGATGGTATGGGAGATGCACGAAAACACAGTGATATAGGGGAAGACATGAGAGGTGCGTGAAAACAGAGCGATATAGGGGACGCTATTGGACATGCGCGAAAACACAGTGATATAGGGGAAGATATGAGAGGTGTGCGAGAGCACGGCGATATAGGTGAAATTATGAGAGGTGCGCGAAAACACGTTGATACAGGGAACTGTATCAGAAGTGGCGGGAACACAATTGCGATATGGGGGAAGTAATAAGAGGAGCGGAAACACAGCGATATAGGTGAAGAAATGAGAGGTGCGCGAAACCACGGCGATATAGGGGAAGGTATGAGCGATGCGCGAAGGCACAGCGATATAGGGGATGCTAATGGAGGTGCGTGAATACACAGAGATATATGGGACGTTATGAGATGTGCATGAAAACACGGCTATATTGGGGAAGCCATGAGAGGTGTGCAAAAATACGACGATATAGGGGAAAGTATGAGAGCTGCGTGAAAACACAGTGATATAGGGGAAGGTATGAGAGGAGCGCGAAAACAGGGCGATAGAGGGGAGGTTATGAGAGGTGCGTGAAAACATGGTGATATTGGGGAAGGTATGAGAGGTGTGCAAAAACACAGCGGTATACGGAAATGCATGAGAGGTGCACGAAAACAGCGATATAGGTGAAGGAATGGGAGGTGCGCGAAAACAGAGGGATATTTGGGAAGGTTTGAGAGGTGGCGCGAAAGCACAGTGATATAAGGGAAGCTATGGTAGGTGCGCGAATATACAGCGATATAGAGGACGTTATGAGATGTGCATGACAACACGGCGATATAGGGGAAGCTATGAGAGGTGAGCAATAACACAGCGATAAAGGTGAATCTATGGGATGTGCGCGAAAAGACAGCGATATAGGGGAAGGTATGAGAGGTCCGCAAGCACAGCGATATAGGGGGGAGGTATGAGAGGTGCACGAAAACAAAGCGATATAGGGGACGTGATGAGATGTGCATAAAAACGCAGTGATATTAGGGAAGGTATGAGAGATGCACAAAAACACAGCGATATCGGAGAAGTTATGAGAGGCGTGTGAAAACACAGCGATACAGGGGGAGGTATGAGAGGTGCATGAAAACACAGCGATATAGGGGAAGGTATGGAAGGTGCGCGAAACAGGGCGATGTAGGGGAAGGTATGGGATGTGTGCAAAAACAGGGCGATATAGGGGAAGGTATGAGAGGTGAGCGAAGGCACAGTGATATACAGGATGCTATGGGGAGGTGCACGAATACACAGCGATATAGGGGACATTATGAGATGTGCATAAAAACATGGCAATATAGGGGAAGTTATGAGAGGTGCGCAAAAATACACCAATACAGGGGATGTTATGAGAGGTGCACGAAAACACAGCGATATAGGGGAAGGTATGGGAGGTGCTCGAAAACAGGGCGATATAGGGAAAGGTATGAGACGTGTGCGAAACACAGCAAAATAGGGGATGGTATGGGAGATGCACGAAAACACAGTGATATAGGGGAAGACATGAGAGGTGCGTGAAAACAGAGCGATATAGGGGAAGGTGTGAGAGGTGCGCGAAAACACAGTGGTATAGGGGACGGTATGAGATGTGCATGAAGACACGGTGATATCGGGGAAGCCATCAGTGGTGCGAGAAAACACAGTGATATATGGGATGGTATGAGATGTGCATGAATACATGGCGATATTGGGGATTCCATGAGAGGTGTGCAAAAACACAGCGATATAGGGGAAGGTATGGGAGGTGCGCGAAAACAGGGCGATATTGGGGAAGGTATGAGAGGTGCGCGAAAACATCGCAATACAGGGGAATGCATCAGAGGTGCGAGAAAACACAGTGATATAGGGGAAGTTATGAGAGCAGCGAAAACACAGCGATATAGGGGAAGACATGAGATGTCCGCGAAAACACGGCGATATAGTGGAAGCTATGAGAGGTGCTCAAAAACACAGCGATAAAGGTGAAGGCATGAGAGGTGTGCGAAAACACAGCGATGTAGCGGAAGCTATGGGATGTGCGCGAAAACACAGCGATGTCGCGGAAGTAATGGGATGTGCGCAAAAACACAGCGATATAGGGGAATGAATGAAATATGCATGAAACGCGGCGATATCGGGGATGCCATGAGAGATGCGCAAATACACGGCTATATAGGGAAAAGTATGAGAGATGCGCAAAAACACGGCGATACAGAGGAATGCATCAGAGGTGCAAGAAAACACAGCAATATAGGGGACGTTATGAGAGGAGCGAAAACAGAGCGACATAGGGGAAGGCATGAGAGGTGCGCGAAAACAGGGCAATATAGTGGAAGCTATGGGATGTGTGCGAAAACAGGGCGATATAGGGGAAGGTATGAGAGGTGCGCGAAAAGACAGCGATATAGGGGAAGGTACGAGAGATGCACGAAAACACAGCGATATCGGGGAAGGTATGGGAGCTGCGCGAAAACAGCGCAATATAGGGGAAGGTATAAGATGTGCACTAAAACACAGCGATACAGGGGAAGGAATGGGAGGTGTGCGAAAACAGGGCGATATAGGGGAAGGTATGAGAGGTGTGCGAAAACACAGTGATATAGGGGACGCTATGGGAGGTGTGCAAAAACACAGCGATATAGGAGACGGTATGAGATGTGCATAAAAACATGGCGATATAGGGGCAGGTATGAGGGGTGCGCATAAACACGGCGATATAGGGGAAAGTATGAGAGGTGCGCGAAAACTTGGCGTTACAGGGGAATGCATCAGAGGTGCCAGAAAACACAGCGATGTAGTGGAAGACATGAGAGGTGCGCGAAAACAGGGCAATACAGTGGAAGGTATGGGATCTGTGCAAAAACGGGGCGATATAGGGGATGGTATGACAGGTGCGCGAAGGCACAGCGATATAGGGGATGCTATGGGAGGTGCGCGAATACACAGCGATATAGGGGACGTTATGAGATGTGCATAAAAACACGGCAATATAGGGGAAGTTATGAGAGGTGCGCAAAAATACAGCAATACAGGGGAAGTTATGAGAGGTGCGTGAAAACAGCGATATAAAGGGAGGTATGAGAGGTACACGAAAACACAGCGATAAAGGGGAAGGTATGGGAGGTGCTCGAAAACAGGGCGATATAGGGAAAGGTATGAGACGTGTGCGAAACACAGCAATATAGGGGATGGTATGGGAGATGCACGAAAACACAGTGATATAGGGGAAGACATGAGAGGTGCGTGAAAACAGAGCGATATAGGGGACGCTATTGGACATGCGCGAAAACACAGTGATATAGGGGAAGATATGAGAGGTGTGCGAGAGCACGGCGATATAGGTGAAATTATGAGAGGTGCGCGAAAACACGTTGATACAGGGAACTGTATCAGAAGTGCGGGAACACAATTGCGATATGGGGGAAGTAATGAGAGGAGCGGAAACACAGCGATATAGGTGAAGAAATGAGAGGTGCGCGAAACCACGGCGATATAGGGGAAGGTATGAGCGATGCGCGAAGGCACAGCGATATAGGGGATGCTAAGGGAGGTTCGTGAATACACAGAGATATATGGGACGTTATGAGATGTGCATGAAAACATGGCTATATTGGGGAAGCCATGAGAGGTGTGCAAAAATACGACGATATAGGGGAAAGTATGAGAGCTGCGTGAAAACACAGTGATATAGTGGAAGGTATGAGAGGAGCGCGAAAACAGGGCGATAGAGGGGAGGTTATGAGAGGTGCGTGAAAACATGGTGATATTGGGGAAGGTATGAGAGGTGTGCAAAAACACAGCGGTATACGGAAATGCATGAGAGGTGCACGAAAACAGCGATATAGGTGAAGGAATGGGAGGTGCGCGAAAACAGAGGGATATTTGGGAAGGTTTGAGAGGTGCGCGAAAGCACAGTGATATAAGGGAAGCTATGGTAGGTGCGCGAATATACAGCGATATAGAGGACGTTATGAGATGTGCATGACAACACGGCGATATAGGGGAAGCTATGAGAGGTGAGCAATAACACAGCGATAAAGGTGAATCTATGGGATGTGCGCGAAAAGACAGCGATATAGGGGAAGGTATGAGAGGTCCGCAAGCACAGCGATATAGGGGGAGGTATGAGAGGTGCACGAAAACAAAGCGATATAGGGGACGTGATGAGATGTGCATAAAAACGCAGTGATATTAGGGAAGGTATGAGAGATGCACAAAAACACAGCGATATCGGAGAAGTTATGAGAGGCGTGTGAAAACACAGCGATACAGGGGGAGGTATGAGAGGTGCATGAAAACACAGCGATATAGGGGAAGGTATGGAAGGTGCGCGAAAACAGGGCGATGTAGGGGAAGGTATGGGATGTGTGCAAAAACAGGGCGATATAGGGGAAGGTATGAGAGGTGAGCGAAGGCACAGCGATATACAGGATGCTATGGGAGGTGCGCGAATACACAGCGATATAGGGGACATTATGAGATGTGCATAAAAACACGGCAATATAGGGGAAGTTATGAGAGGTGCGCAAAAATACACCAATACAGGGGATGTTATGAGAGGTACACGATAACACAGCGATATAGGGGAAGGTATGGGAGGTGCTCGAAAACAGGGCGATATAGGGAAAGGTATGAGACGTGTGCGAAACACAGCAATATAGGGGAAGATATGAGAGGTGTGCGAGAGCACGGCGATATAGGTGAAATTATGAGAGGTGCGCGAAAACACGTTGATACAGGGAACTGTATCAGAAGTGCGAGAACACAGAGCGATATGGGGGAAGTAATGAGAGGAGCGGAAACACAGCGATATAGGTGAAGAAATGAGAGGTGCGCGAAACCACGGCGATATAGGGGAAGGTATGAGAGGTGCGCAAAAACACAGCGATGTAGGCGAAGCCATCAGAGGTGCATGGGGAAACAGGGCGATATAGGGGAAGGTATGAGCGATGCGCGAAGGCACAGCGATATAGGGGATACTAAGGGAGGTGCGTGAATACACAGAGATATATGGGACGTTATGAGATGTGCATGAAAACACGGCTATATTGGGGAAGCCATGAGAGGTGTGCAAAAATACGGCGATATAGCGGAAGGTATGATAGCTGCGTGAAAACACACTGATATAGGGGAATGTATGAGAGGAGTGCAAAAACAGGGCAATATAGGGGAAGTTATGAGAGGTGTGTGAAAACCCAGCGACATTGGGGACGTTATGAGATGTGCGTGAAAACACGGTGATATTGGGGAAGGTATGAGAGGTGTGCAAAAACACAGCGGTATACGGAAATGTATGAGAGGTGCACGAAAACAGCGATATAGGTGAAGGAATGGGAGGTGCGCGAAAACAGGGCGATATTTGGGAAGGTATGAGAGGTGCGCGAAGGCACAGTGATATAAGGGATGCTATGGGAGGTGCGCAAATACATAGCGATATAGAGGACGTTATGAGATGTGCTTAACAACACGGCGATATAGGGTAAGTTATGAGAGGTGCGCAAAAACACGGCGATATAGGGGAAGTTAAGAGAGGTGCGTGAAAACACAGCGATTTAGGGGAAGGTGTGAGAGGTGCGCGAAAACACAGTGGTATAGGGGACGGTATGAGATGTGCATGAAGACACGGTGATATCGGGGAAGCCATCAGTGGTACGAGAAAACACAGTGATATATGGGATGGTATGAGATGTGCATGAATACATGGCGATATTGGGGATTCCATGAGAGGTGTGCAAAAACACAGCGATATAGGGGAAGGTATGGGAGGTGCGCGAAAACAGGGCGATATTGGGGAAGGTATGAGAGGTGCGCGAAAACATCGCAATACAGGGGAATGCATCAGATGTGCGAGAAAACACAGTGATATAGGGGAAGTTATGAGAGCAGCGAAAACACAGCGATATAGGGGAAGACATGAGATGTCCGCGAAAACACGGCGATATAGTGGAAGCTATGAGAGGTGCGCAAAAACACAGCGATAAAGGTGAAGCTATATCAGGGTGCGAAAAGACAGCGATATAGGTGAAGGCATGAGAGGTGTGCGAAAACACAGCGATGTAGCGGAAGCTATGGGATGTGCGCGAAAACACAGCGATATAGGGGAATGTATGAAATATGCATGAAACACGGCGATATCGGGGATGCCATGAGAGATGCGCAAATACACGGCTATATAGGGAAAAGTATGAGAGGTGCGCAAAAACACGGCGATACAGGGGAATGCATCAGAGGTGCAAGAAAACACAGCGATATAGGGGACGTTATGAGAGGAGCGAAAGCAGAGCGACATTGGGGAAGGCATGAGAGGTGCGCGAAAACAGGGCAATATAGTGGAAGCTATGGGATGTGTGCGAAAACAGGGCGATATAGGGGAAGGTATGAGAGGTGTGCGAAAAGACAGCGATATAGGGGAAGGTACGAGAGATGCACGAAAACACAGTGATATCGGGGAAGATATGGGAGCTGCGCGAAAACAGCGCAATATAGGGGAAGGTATGAGATGTGCACTAAAACACAGCGATACAGGGGAAGGAATGGGAGGTGTGCGAAAACAGGGCGATATAGGGAAGGTATGAGAGGTGCGCGAAAACACAATGATATAGGGGACGCTATGGGACGTGCGCAAAAACACAGCGATATAGGAGACGGTATGAGATGTGCATAAAAACATGGCGATATAGGGGAAGGTAACAGAGGTGCGTGACAACACGGCGATGCAGGGGAATGTATCAGAGGTGTGAGAAAACACAGCGATATAATGGAAGTAATGACAGGAGCGAAAACATAGCGATATAGGTGAAGACATGAGAGGTGCGTGAAAACACAGTGAGATAGGGGAAGTTATGAGAGGTGAGCAATAACACAGCGATAAAGATGAAGCTATGGGATGTGCGCAAAAAGACAGCGATATAGGGGAATGTATGAGAGGTGCGCGAAAACACAGCGACATGGGCGTAGCTATGGGAGGTGCGCGAAAGCACAGCGATATAAGGGACGGTATGAGATGTGCATGAATGCATGGCAATATTGGGGAAGCCATGAGAGATGCGCGAAAACACAGCAATATCGGGGAAGGTATGAGAGGTGCACGAAAACACAACGATAAAAGGGAAGGTGTGGGAAGTGCGCGAAAACAGGACGATATAGGGGAAGGAATGAGATGTGCGCGAAGGCACAGCGATATAGGGGATTCTATGGGAGGTGCGCGAACACACAGCAATATGGGGGACGTTATGAGATGTGATTGAAAACACAGCGATATAGGGGAAGGTATGAGAGGTGCGCAAAAATACAGCGATATAGGAGAAGTTATGAGAGGTGCGTGAAAAAACAGCGATATAGGGGAAGGTATGAGAGGTGCTCGAAAACACAGCGATATAGAGGAAGGTATGGGAGGTGCGCGAAAACACAGTGATATAGGGGAAGACATGAGAGTGCTCGAAAACAGGGCTATATAGTGGAAGCTATGGGATATGCGCGAAAACATGGCGATACAGGGAAAGGTATGAGAGGTGCCCGAAAACACAGCGATACAGGGGATGCTATGGGACGTGCGTGAAAACACAGTAATATAGTGGAAGGTATGAGAGGTGTGCAAGAACATGGCTATATAGGGGAAATTATGAGAGGTCTGCGAAAACACGGCGATATATGAGAAGTTATGAGAAGTGAGTGAAAACACAGCGATATAGGGGAAGGTATGAGAGGTGCGCGAAAACACAGCGACGTGGGCGTAGCTATGGGAGGTGCGCGAAAGCACAGCGATATAAGGGACGGTATGAGATGTGCATGAATACACTGCAATATTGGGGAAGCCATGAGAGATGCGCGAAAACACAGCAATATAGGGGAAGGTATGAGAGGTGCACAAAAACACAACGATAAAAGGGAACGTATGGGAGGTGTGCGAAAACAGGACGATATAGGGGAAGGTATGAGATGTGCACGAAGGCACAGCAATATAGGGGATTCTATGGGAGGTGCGCGAATACACAGCAATATGGGGGACACAATGAGATGTGATTGAAAACACGGCGATATAGGGGAAGGTATGAGAGGTGCGCAAAAATACAGCGATATAGGAGAAGTTATGAGAGGTGCGTGAAAACACAGCGATATAGGGGAAGGTATGAGAGGTGCACGAAAACACAGAGATATAGAGGAAGGTATGGGAGGTGCGCGAAAACACAGTGATATAGGGGAAGACATGAGAGTGCTCGAAAACAGGGCTATATAGTGGAAGCTATGGGATATGCGCGAAAACATGGCGATACAGGGAAAGGTATGAGAGGTGCCCGAAAACACAGCGATACAGGGGATGCTATGGGACGTGCGTGAAAACACAGTGATATAGTGGAAGGTATGAGAGGTGTGCAAGAACATGGCTATATAGGGGAAATTATGAGAGGTCTGCGAAAACACGGCGATATATGAGAAGTTATGAGAGGTGAGTGAAAACACAGCGATATAGGGGAAGGTATGAGAGGTGCGCGAAAACACAGCGATATAGGGGAAGGTATGAGAGGTGCGCGAAGGCACAGTGATATAGGGGACGGTATGAGATGTGCATGAAAACACGGAGATATCGGGGAAGAAATGAGAGATGCGTGAAAACACGGCGATATAGGGGAAAGTATGAGAGGTGCGTAAAAACACGGCGATACAGGGGAATGCATCAGAGGTGCGAGAAAACACAGCGATATAGGGGAATTTATGAGAGAATAAAAACACAGCGTTGTAGGGGAGACATGAGAGGTGCACGAAAACAGGGCAATGTAGTGAGAGCTATGGGATGTGCATGAAAACAGGGCGATATAGGGGAAGGTATGAGAGCTGCGCGAAAACACAGCAATATGGGGACTCCATGGGACGTGCGTGAAAACACAGTGATATAGGGGAAGGTATGCGGCTGCGCGAGAACACGGTGATATAGGGGAAAGTAGGAGAGGTTCGCGAAATCTTGGCGTTATAGGGGAATGCATCAGAGGTGTGAGAAAACACAGCGATGTAGGGGAAAACATGAGAGGTGCGCGAAAACAGGGCAATGTAGTGGAAGCTATGGGACGTGCACAAAAACACAGTGATATAGGGGATGGTATGAGAGGTGTGCGAGAACACGGCAATATAGGCGAAATTATGAGAGGTGCGCAAAAACACGGCGATACAGGAAAATATATCAGATGTGCGAGAAAACACAGCGATATAGGGGAATTAATGAGAAGAGCGAAAACATAGCGATCTAGGTGAAGACATGAGAGGTACGCGAAAACACGGAGATATAGGGGAAGCTATGAGAGGTGAGCAAAAACATGGCGATATAGGGGAATCTATGAGAGGTGAGCAATAACACAGCGATAAAGGTGAAGCTATGGGATGTGCGCGAAAAGACAGCGATATAGGGGAAGTTATGAGAGGTGCGTGAAAACACAGCGATATAGGGGGAGGTATGAGAGGTGCACGAAAACAGCGATATGGGGGAAGGTATGGAAGGTGCGCGAAAACAGGGCGATATTGGGGAAGTTATGAGAGATGCGCGAAGGCACAGCAATATAGGGGATGCTATGGGAGGTGCGCAAAAACACAGTGAAATAGGAGAAGACATGAGAGGTGCGCAAAAACAGGGCAATATAGTGGAAGCTATGGGATGTGCGCGACAACACGGAGATACAGGGGAATGCATCAGAGGTGCGAGAAAACACAGCGATATAGGGAACGCTATGGGAACTGCGCGAAAACACAGTGATTTAGGGGAAGGTATGAGAGGTCTGCGAGAACACGGCGATATGGGAAAATTATAAGAGGTGCACGAAAACACAGCGATATAGGGGACGGTATGAGACGAGCGCGAATACACGGCGATATTGGGGAAGCCATGAGAAGTGCGTGAAAAAAAAAGCGATATAGGGAAAATTATAGGAGGAGCGCGAAAACAGGGCGATATAGGTGATGGTATGAGATGTGTATGAAAACACGGTGATGTAGGGGAAGCTATGAGAGGTACGTGAAAACACGGTGATATAGGGGAAAGTATGAGAGGTGCGCGAAAACTTGGCGTTACATGGGAATGCATCAGATGTGCGAGAAAACACAGCGATGTAGCGGAAGACATGAGAGGTGCGCGAAAACAGGGCAATATAGTGGAAGCTATGGAATGTGCGCGAATACAGGGCAATATGGGGAAGGTATGAGAGGTGTGCGAGAACACAGCGATATAGGGTACTCTATGGGAGGTGCGCGAATGCACAGCGACATAGGGGACGTTAAGAGATGTGCATGAAAACACGACGATATTGGGCAAGCCATGAGAGGTGCACAAAAATACAGCGATATAGGAGAAGTTATGAGAGGTGCATGAAAACACAGCGATATATGGGGAGGTATGAGAGGTGCACGAAAACACAGCGATATAGGGGAAGACATGAGATGTCCGCGAAAACACGGCGATATAGTGGAAGCTATGAGAGGTGCGCAAAAACACAGCGATAAAGGTGAAGCTATATCAGGGTGCGAAAAGACAGCGATATAGGTGAAGGCATGAGAGGTGTGCGAAAACACAGCGATGTAGCGGAAGCTATGGGATGTG
The DNA here is from genome assembly GCF_030028105.1 of Mobula birostris. Lineage (NCBI taxonomy): Eukaryota > Metazoa > Chordata > Chondrichthyes > Myliobatiformes > Myliobatidae > Mobula > Mobula birostris. Next base: position 9,848 of record NW_027276903.1, on the reverse strand, counting down.
CGCGAAAACACAGCGATATAGGGGAATGTATGAAATATGCATGAAACACGGCGATATCGGGGATGCCATGAGAGATGCGCAAATACACGGCTATATAGGGAAAAGTATGAGAGGTGCGCAAAAACACGGCGATACAGGGGAATGCATCAGAGGTGCAAGAAAACACAGCGATATAGGGGACGTTATGAGAGGAGCGAAAGCAGAGCGACATTGGGGAAGGCATGAGAGGTGCGCGAAAACAGGGCAATATAGTGGAAGCTATGGGATGTGTGCGAAAACAGGGCGATATAGGGGAAGGTATGAGAGGTGTGCGAAAAGACAGCGATATAGGGGAAGGTACGAGAGATGCACGAAAACACAGTGATATCGGGGAAGATATGGGAGCTGCGCGAAAACAGCGCAATATAGGGGAAGGTATGAGATGTGCACTAAAACACAGCGATACAGGGGAAGGAATGGGAGGTGTGCGAAAACAGGGCGATATAGGGAAGGTATGAGAGGTGCGCGAAAACACAATGATATAGGGGACGCTATGGGACGTGCGCAAAAACACAGCGATATAGGAGACGGTATGAGATGTGCATAAAAACATGGCGATATAGGGGAAGGTAACAGAGGTGCGTGACAACACGGCGATGCAGGGGAATGTATCAGAGGTGTGAGAAAACACAGCGATATAATGGAAGTAATGACAGGAGCGAAAACATAGCGATATAGGTGAAGACATGAGAGGTGCGTGAAAACACAGTGAGATAGGGGAAGTTATGAGAGGTGAGCAATAACACAGCGATAAAGATGAAGCTATGGGATGTGCGCAAAAAGACAGCGATATAGGGGAATGTATGAGAGGTGCGCGAAAACACAGCGACATGGGCGTAGCTATGGGAGGTGCGCGAAAGCACAGCGATATAAGGGACGGTATGAGATGTGCATGAATGCATGGCAATATTGGGGAAGCCATGAGAGATGCGCGAAAACACAGCAATATCGGGGAAGGTATGAGAGGTGCACGAAAACACAACGATAAAAGGGAAGGTGTGGGAAGTGCGCGAAAACAGGACGATATAGGGGAAGGAATGAGATGTGCGCGAAGGCACAGCGATATAGGGGATTCTATGGGAGGTGCGCGAACACACAGCAATATGGGGGACGTTATGAGATGTGATTGAAAACACAGCGATATAGGGGAAGGTATGAGAGGTGCGCAAAAATACAGCGATATAGGAGAAGTTATGAGAGGTGCGTGAAAAAACAGCGATATAGGGGAAGGTATGAGAGGTGCTCGAAAACACAGCGATATAGAGGAAGGTATGGGAGGTGCGCGAAAACACAGTGATATAGGGGAAGACATGAGAGTGCTCGAAAACAGGGCTATATAGTGGAAGCTATGGGATATGCGCGAAAACATGGCGATACAGGGAAAGGTATGAGAGGTGCCCGAAAACACAGCGATACAGGGGATGCTATGGGACGTGCGTGAAAACACAGTAATATAGTGGAAGGTATGAGAGGTGTGCAAGAACATGGCTATATAGGGGAAATTATGAGAGGTCTGCGAAAACACGGCGATATATGAGAAGTTATGAGAAGTGAGTGAAAACACAGCGATATAGGGGAAGGTATGAGAGGTGCGCGAAAACACAGCGACGTGGGCGTAGCTATGGGAGGTGCGCGAAAGCACAGCGATATAAGGGACGGTATGAGATGTGCATGAATACACTGCAATATTGGGGAAGCCATGAGAGATGCGCGAAAACACAGCAATATAGGGGAAGGTATGAGAGGTGCACAAAAACACAACGATAAAAGGGAACGTATGGGAGGTGTGCGAAAACAGGACGATATAGGGGAAGGTATGAGATGTGCACGAAGGCACAGCAATATAGGGGATTCTATGGGAGGTGCGCGAATACACAGCAATATGGGGGACACAATGAGATGTGATTGAAAACACGGCGATATAGGGGAAGGTATGAGAGGTGCGCAAAAATACAGCGATATAGGAGAAGTTATGAGAGGTGCGTGAAAACACAGCGATATAGGGGAAGGTATGAGAGGTGCACGAAAACACAGAGATATAGAGGAAGGTATGGGAGGTGCGCGAAAACACAGTGATATAGGGGAAGACATGAGAGTGCTCGAAAACAGGGCTATATAGTGGAAGCTATGGGATATGCGCGAAAACATGGCGATACAGGGAAAGGTATGAGAGGTGCCCGAAAACACAGCGATACAGGGGATGCTATGGGACGTGCGTGAAAACACAGTGATATAGTGGAAGGTATGAGAGGTGTGCAAGAACATGGCTATATAGGGGAAATTATGAGAGGTCTGCGAAAACACGGCGATATATGAGAAGTTATGAGAGGTGAGTGAAAACACAGCGATATAGGGGAAGGTATGAGAGGTGCGCGAAAACACAGCGATATAGGGGAAGGTATGAGAGGTGCGCGAAGGCACAGTGATATAGGGGACGGTATGAGATGTGCATGAAAACACGGAGATATCGGGGAAGAAATGAGAGATGCGTGAAAACACGGCGATATAGGGGAAAGTATGAGAGGTGCGTAAAAACACGGCGATACAGGGGAATGCATCAGAGGTGCGAGAAAACACAGCGATATAGGGGAATTTATGAGAGAATAAAAACACAGCGTTGTAGGGGAGACATGAGAGGTGCACGAAAACAGGGCAATGTAGTGAGAGCTATGGGATGTGCATGAAAACAGGGCGATATAGGGGAAGGTATGAGAGCTGCGCGAAAACACAGCAATATGGGGACTCCATGGGACGTGCGTGAAAACACAGTGATATAGGGGAAGGTATGCGGCTGCGCGAGAACACGGTGATATAGGGGAAAGTAGGAGAGGTTCGCGAAATCTTGGCGTTATAGGGGAATGCATCAGAGGTGTGAGAAAACACAGCGATGTAGGGGAAAACATGAGAGGTGCGCGAAAACAGGGCAATGTAGTGGAAGCTATGGGACGTGCACAAAAACACAGTGATATAGGGGATGGTATGAGAGGTGTGCGAGAACACGGCAATATAGGCGAAATTATGAGAGGTGCGCAAAAACACGGCGATACAGGAAAATATATCAGATGTGCGAGAAAACACAGCGATATAGGGGAATTAATGAGAAGAGCGAAAACATAGCGATCTAGGTGAAGACATGAGAGGTACGCGAAAACACGGAGATATAGGGGAAGCTATGAGAGGTGAGCAAAAACATGGCGATATAGGGGAATCTATGAGAGGTGAGCAATAACACAGCGATAAAGGTGAAGCTATGGGATGTGCGCGAAAAGACAGCGATATAGGGGAAGTTATGAGAGGTGCGTGAAAACACAGCGATATAGGGGGAGGTATGAGAGGTGCACGAAAACAGCGATATGGGGGAAGGTATGGAAGGTGCGCGAAAACAGGGCGATATTGGGGAAGTTATGAGAGATGCGCGAAGGCACAGCAATATAGGGGATGCTATGGGAGGTGCGCAAAAACACAGTGAAATAGGAGAAGACATGAGAGGTGCGCAAAAACAGGGCAATATAGTGGAAGCTATGGGATGTGCGCGACAACACGGAGATACAGGGGAATGCATCAGAGGTGCGAGAAAACACAGCGATATAGGGAACGCTATGGGAACTGCGCGAAAACACAGTGATTTAGGGGAAGGTATGAGAGGTCTGCGAGAACACGGCGATATGGGAAAATTATAAGAGGTGCACGAAAACACAGCGATATAGGGGACGGTATGAGACGAGCGCGAATACACGGCGATATTGGGGAAGCCATGAGAAGTGCGTGAAAAAAAAAGCGATATAGGGAAAATTATAGGAGGAGCGCGAAAACAGGGCGATATAGGTGATGGTATGAGATGTGTATGAAAACACGGTGATGTAGGGGAAGCTATGAGAGGTACGTGAAAACACGGTGATATAGGGGAAAGTATGAGAGGTGCGCGAAAACTTGGCGTTACATGGGAATGCATCAGATGTGCGAGAAAACACAGCGATGTAGCGGAAGACATGAGAGGTGCGCGAAAACAGGGCAATATAGTGGAAGCTATGGAATGTGCGCGAATACAGGGCAATATGGGGAAGGTATGAGAGGTGTGCGAGAACACAGCGATATAGGGTACTCTATGGGAGGTGCGCGAATGCACAGCGACATAGGGGACGTTAAGAGATGTGCATGAAAACACGACGATATTGGGCAAGCCATGAGAGGTGCACAAAAATACAGCGATATAGGAGAAGTTATGAGAGGTGCATGAAAACACAGCGATATATGGGGAGGTATGAGAGGTGCACGAAAACACAGCGATATAGGGGAATGTATGGGAGATGCGCGAAAAGACAGCGATATAGGGGAAGGTATGAGAGGTCCTCAAGCACAGCGATATAGGGGGAGGTAAGAGAGGTGCACGAAAACACAGCGATATAGGGGAGGTGATGAGATGTGCATGAAAACGCAATGATATTAGGGAAGGTATGAGAGGTGCACAAAAACACAGCGATATAGGAGAAGTTATGAGAGGCGTGTGAAAACACAGCGATACAGGGGGAAGTATGAGAGGGGCATGAAAACGGGGCTATATAGGGGAAGGTAAGAGAGGTGCGCGAAGGTACAGCAATATAGGGGATGCTATGGGAGGTGCATGAAAACACAGCGATATAGGGGAATGTATGGGAAGTGCGCGAAAACAGGGCGATATACGGGAAGGCAAGAGAGGTGTGCGAAGGCACTGCTATATAGGGGATGCTATGGGAGGTGCGCGAAAACACAGTGATAAAGGAGAAGACATGAGAGGTGCACAAAAGCAGGGCAATATAGTGGAAGCTATGGGATGTGCCCGAAAACACGGCGATACAGGGGAATGCATCAGAGGTGCGAGAAAACACAGCGATATAGGGAACGCTATGGGACGTGCACAAAAACACAGTGATATAGGGGGAGTTATGAGAGGTGCATGAAAACACAGCGATATATGGGGAGGTATGAGAGGTGCACGAAAACACAGCGATATAGGGGAATGTATGGGAGATGCGCGAAAAGACAGCGATATAGGGGAAGGTATGAGAGGTCCTCAAGCACAGCGATATAGGGGGAGGTAAGAGAGGTGCACGAAAACACAGCGATATAGGGGAGGTGATGAGATGTGCATGAAAACGCAATGATATTAGGGAAGGTATGAGAGGTGCACAAAAACACAGCGATATAGGAGAAGTTATGAGAGGCGTGTGAAAACACAGCGATACAGGGGGAAGTATGAGAGGGGCATGAAAACGGGGCTATATAGGGGAAGGTAAGAGAGGTGCGCGAAGGTACAGCAATATAGGGGATGCTATGGGAGGTGCATGAAAACACAGCGATATAGGGGAATGTATGGGAAGTGCGCGAAAACAGGGCGATATAGGGGAAGGCAAGAGAGGTGTGCGAAGGCACTGCTATATAGGGGATGCTATGGGAGGTGTGCGAAAACACAGTGATAAAGGAGAAGACATGAGAGGTGCACAAAAGCAGGGCAATATAGTGGAAGCTATGGGATGTGCCCGAAAACACGGCGATACAGGGGAATGCATCAGAGGTGCGAGAAAACACAGCGATATAGGGAACGCTATGGGACGTGCACAAAAACACAGTGATATAGGGGGAGTTATGAGAGGTTTGTGAGAACACAGCGATATAGGGGAAATTATAAGAGGTGTGCGAAAGCATGGTTATACAGGGGAATGTTTCAGAGTTGCGAGAAAGCACAGCGATATAGGGGAAGTAATGATTGGAGCAAAAACATAGCGATATAGGTGAAGACATGCGAGGTGTGCGAAAAAACGGCGATATAGGGGAAGCTATGAGAGATGAGCAATAACACAGCGATAAAGGTGAAGCTATGGGATGTGCGCAAAAAGACAGCGTTATAGGGGAAGGTATGAGAGGTGTGCAAAAACAGCGATGTAGGCGAAGCTATGGGAGGTGCGCGAAAACACAGCGATATAGGGGACGGTATGAGACGTGCACGAAGGCACAGCTATATAGAGGCTGCTATGGGAGGTGCGCGAAAGCACAGTGATATAGGGGATGGTATGAGATGTGTATGAAAACATGGTGATATGGGGAAGCTATGAGAGGTACACGAAAACACGGCGATATAGCGGAAAGTATGAGAGGTGCGCGAAAACTTGGCGTTACATGGGAATGCATCAGAAGTGCGAGAAAACACAGTGATGTAGGGGAGGACATGAGAGTTCCGCGAAACAGGGCAATATAGTGGAAGCCTATGGGATGTGCGCGAAAACAGGGCGATATAGGGGAAGGTATGAGAGGTGCGCGAAAACATAGCGATATAGGGGACGCTATGGGACGTGTGCGAAAACACAGTGATATAGGGGAAGGTATGAGAGGTGCACAAAAACACAGAGATTTAGGGAAGTTATGAGAGGTGCGCAAAAATACAGCAATGTAGGAGAAGTTATGAGAGGTGTGTGAAAACACAGCGATATAGCGGAAGGTATGAGAGGTGCGCAAACGCACAGCGATATAGGGGATGCTATGGGAGGTGCGTGAATACACAGCGATATAGGGGATGTTATGAGATGTGCATAACAATACGGCGATATAGGGGAAGTTATGAGAGGTGCGCAAAACACGGCGATGTTGGGGAAGCTATGAGAGGTGAGCAAGTAACACAGCGATAAAGGTGAATCTATGCGATGTGCGCGAAAAGACAGCGATATAGGGAAAGGTATGAGAGGTGTGTGAAAACACAGCGATATAGGGGACGCTATTGGACGTGCGCGAAAACACAGTGATATAGGGGAAGATATGAGAGGTGTGCGAGAACACAGCGATACAGGGGAATGTATCAGAGGTGCGAGAACACAGAGCGATATAGGGGAAGTAATGAGAGGAGGCGGAAACACAGCGATATAGGTGAAGACATGAGAATTGCGTGAAAACACAGCGATATTGGGGAAGCCATGAGAGGTGTGTGAAAAGACACCGATATAGGGGAAGGTATGGGAGGTGTGCGAAAACAGGGCGATATAGGGGAAGATATGAGAGGTGAGCGACAGCACAGCGGTATAGGGGACGCTATGGAAGTGTGCGAATACCCAGCGATATAGGGGACATTAACAGACGTGCATGAAAACACGGCGATATTGGGGGAAGCCACGAGAGGTGCACAAAAATACAGCGATATGGGAGAAGTTATGAGAGTTGCGTGAAAACACAACGATATTGGGGGAGTATGAGAGGTGCACGAAAACATGGCGATATAGGGGAAGGTATGAGAGGTGCGCGAAGGCATAGCAATATAGGCGATGCTATGGGAGGTGCGCGAAAACACAGTGATATAGGGGAAGACATGAGAGGTGCGCAAAAACACTGCGATACAGGGGAATCTATGACAGATGAGCAATAACACAGCAATAAAGGTGAATCTATGGGATGTGCGCGAAAAGTCAGCGATATAGGGGAAAAGTATGAGAGGTGCGCAAGGCACAGCGATATAGGGGGAGGTATGAGAGGTGCATGAAAACACAGCGATATAGGAGAAGGTATGGAAGGTGCTCGAAAACAGGGTGATATAGATGAAGTTATGTGAGGTATGTGAAGGCACAGCAATATAGGGGATGCTATGGAAGGTGCGCGAAAACACAGTGATATAGGGGAAGACATGAGAGGTGCGCGAAAACATGGCAATATAGGGGAAGCTATGAGAGGTGAGCAAAAACACGGCGACACAGGGTAAGCTATGAGAGGTGAGCAATAACACAAGCGATAGTGAATCTATGGGGATGTGCGCAAAAAGACAGCGATTTAGGGAAGGAATGAGAGGTGCGCAAGGCACAGTGATATAGGGGATGTATGGGAGGTACGTGAATACACAGCGATATAGGGGACGTGATGAGATGTGCATGAAAACGCAGCGATATTAGGGAAGTTATGAGAGGTACACAAATTCACAGCGATATAGGAGAAGTTATGAGAGGTGCGTGAAAACACAGCGATATAGGGAAGGTAATGAGAGGTGCACGAAAACAGCGATATAGGTGAAGGAATGGCAGGTGCGCGAAACCAGGGCGATATAGGTGAATGACTGCGAGGAGCATGAAAACAGGGCGATATAGGGGAAGATATAGAGGTGCGCGAAGGCACAGCGTAATAGGGGATGCTATGGGAGGTGCGCGAATACACAGCGATATAGGGGATGTTCTGAGATGTGCATAACAATACGGCGATATAAGGGAAGTTATAAGAGGTGTGCAAAAACACGGCGATGTAGGGGAAGCTATGAGAGGTGAGCAATAACACAGCAATAAAGGTGAATCTATGCGATGTGCGCGAAAAGACAGCGATATAGGGAAAGGTATGAGAGGTGTGTGAAAACACAGCGATATAGGGGATGGTATGAGAGGTGTGTGAAAACACAGCGATATAGGGGGACGGTACGAGATGTGCATGAATACACAGCGATAGTCGGGAAACCATGAGAGTTGTGCGAAACAGGGGCGATCTAGAGGAAGTTATGAGAGGTGAGCAAAAGTACGGCGATATAGGGGACGTTATGAGATGTGCATGAAAACACGGCGGATATACGGAAAGGTATGAGAGGTGCACGAAGGCACAGTGATATAGGGGATGCTATGGGAGGTGCGCGAAAACACAGTGATAAACGGGGACGGTATGAGATGTGTATGAAAACACGGGCGATATATGGGAAGCTATGGGATGTGCGCAAAAACAGGGCGATGTAGGGGAAGTTAAGAGAGCTGCGCGAAAGCACAGCGATATAGGGGAATCTATGGGACGTGTGCGAAAACACACTGATATAGGGGAAGGTTAAGAGATGTGCGAGAACACGGCGATATAGGGGAAATTATGAGAGGTGCCGCAAAAACACGGCGATACGGGAGAATGTATCAGACGTGCGAGGAAACACAGCGATATAGGGGAAGTAATGAAAGGAGCAAAAACATAGCGATCTCGTGAAGAGATGAGAGGTGCACGAAAACACGGCGATATGGGGAAGCTATGAGAGGTGAGCAAAAACACTGCGATACAGGGAAGCTATGAGAGGTGAGCAATAACACAGCGATAAAGGTGAATCTATGGGATGAGCGCGAAAAGACAGCGATATAGGGGAAGCTAAGAGAGGTGCGCAAGGCACAGCGATATAGGGGATGCTATGGGAGGTGCGTGAATACACAGCAATATAGGGAACGTGATGAGATGTGCATGAAAACGCAGCGATATTAGGGAAGGTATGAGAGGTGCACAAAAACACAGCGATATAGGGGACAGTATGAGATGTGCATGAATACACGGCGATAGACGGGAACCAATGAGAGGTGTTCAAAAACACAGCGATATAGGGAAAGTTATGAGAGGTGCGTGAAAACACAGTGATATAGGGGAAGGTATGAGAGGAGCGTGAAAACAAGGGCGATATAGGGGAGGTTATGAGAGATGTGTGGAAACCCAGCAATATAGGGGAGATTATGAGATGTGCATGAAAACAGGGCGATATAGGGGAGGTTATGGGAGGTGCACGAATACACAGCGAAATAGGGGACGTATGAGATGTGCATGAAAACACAGCGATATTGGGAAGGTCTGAGAGGTGCACGAAAACGCAGCGATACAAGGGAAGGTATAGGAGGTGCGCGAAAACAGGGCGATATAGGGGAATGTATGAGAGGTGCACGAAGGCACAGCGATCTAGGGATGCTATGGGAGGTGCGTGAAAACACAGTAATATAGGGGACGTGTACGGGGTCTTTCTTTTGTTACATTTAAAATGGCGATTTTTGTTATGTAATCTGTGGAATGCGGCTTTGTTG
>NW_027276902.1:0-33918 GCF_030028105.1 Mobula birostris | reverse complement strand
ATGAAACAACTTTCAGACATCTCAGAATCATATGGGAAGTTAATCTAAGTTGTTTCCATTAGGTTTGCAGTAAGTACTTTGGTGTAAAATTGAAATGTATACTGTTTGTATTGTCTAAGCATTACATGCACTGAGATAACAACTTTTTTGTGTTGATGTGTACAGCCATGAATCAACTTTCAAACTACTCATAATCATGTGGGAAGTTAACCTAAGGTGTTTCCATTAGTTTGCAGTAAGTACTTTGGTGTAAAATTGAGATGTATACTACCTTAATGTCAGAGCATAGTAGTACTGAGAAAGTAACTTTTTGTCTTGATGAACTCAGGCATGAAAAACTTTAAACCTAGTCATACTCATCTGGAAGTTAACCAAATCTGTTTGCATTAAGTTTGCAGTCAGGACTTTTGAGTACAATTGAAATGTATACTACTTTTATGTCAAATCATTCTACTCACTGTGAAATCAACTTTTTTGTCTTTATGTGCACAGGTATGAAACAACTTTCAGACATCTCAGAATCATGTGGGAAGTTAACTTAAAGTGTTTCCATTAGGTTTGCAGTAAGTGCTTTGGAGTAAAATTGAAATGTATACTATTTGTATTGTTTAAGCACTGCATGCACTGAGATAACAACTTTTTTGTGTTGATGTGTACAGCCATGAAACAACTTTCAAACTACTCATAATCATGTGGAAAGTTAACCTAAAGTGTTTCCATTAGGTTTGCAGTAAGTGTTTTGGTGTAAAATTGAATTGTATACTACTTTTATGTCAAAGCATTCTATTCACTGTGAAATCAACTTTTTTGTCTTTATGTGCACAGCTATGAAACAACTTTCAGACATCTCAGAATCATGTGGGAAGTTAACCTATGGTGTTTCCATTAGGTTTGCAGTAAGTACTTTGGTGTAAAATTGAAATGCATACTATTTGTATTGTCGAAGCATTGCATGCACTGAGATAACAACTTTTTTGTGTTGATGTGTACAGCCATGAAACAACTTTCAAACTACTCATAATCATGTGGGAAGTTAACCTAAGGTGTTTCCATTAGTTTGCAGTAAGTACTTTGGTGTAAAATTGAGATGTATACTACCTTAAAGTCAGAGCATAGTCGTACTGAGAAATTAACTTTTTCGTCTTGATGAAGTGAGGCATGAAACAACTTTAAACCTAGTCATACTCATCTGGGAAGTCAACCAAATCTGTTTGCATTAGGTTTGCAGTCAGGACTTTTGAGTACAATTGAAATGTATACTACTTTTATGTCAAAGCATTCTATTCACTGTGAAATCAACTTTTTTGTCTTTATGTGCACAGGTATGAAACAACTTTCAGACATCTCAGAATCATGTGGGAAGTTAAATTAAAGTGTTTCCATTAGGTTTGCAGTAAGTGCTTTGGAGTAATATTGAAATGTATACTATTTGTATTGTTTAAGCACTGCATGCACTGAGATAACAACTTTTTTGTGTTGATGTGTACAGCCATGAAACAACTTTCAAACTACTCATAATCATGTGGAAAGTTAACCTAAAGTGTTTCCATTAGGTTTGCAGTAAGTGTTTTGGTGTAAAATTGAATTGTATACTACTTTTATGTCAAAGCATTCTATTCACTGTGAAATCAACTTTTTTGTCTTTATGTGCACAGCTATGAAACAACTTTCAGACATCTCAGAATCATGTGGGAAGTTAACCTATGGTGTTTCCATTAGGTTTGCAGTAAGTACTTTGGTGTAAAATTGAAATGCATACTATTTGTATTGTCGAAGCATTGCATGCACTGAGATAGCAACTTTTTTGTGTTGATGTGTACAGCCATGATACAACTTTCAAACTACTCATAATCATGTGGGAAGTTAACCTAAGGTGTTTCCATTAGTTTGCAGTAAGTACTTGGTGTAAAATTGAGATGTATACTACCTTAAAGTCAGAGCATAGTAGTACTGAGAAATTAACTTTTTTGTCTTGATGAACTGAGGCATGAAACAACTTTAAACCTAGTCATACTCATCTGGGAAGTCAACCAAATCTGTTTGCATTAGGTTTGCAGTCAGGACTTTTGAGTACAATTGAAATGTATACTACTTTCATGTCAAAGCATTCTATTCACTGTGAAATCAACTTTTTTGTCTTTATGTGCACAGCTATGAAACAACTTTCAGACATCTCAGAATCATGTGGGAAGTTAACCTAAGTTGTTTCCATTAGGTTTGCAGTAAGTGCTTTGGTGTAAAATTGAAATGTATACTATTTGAATTGTCTAAGCATTGCATGCACTGAGATAACAACTTTTTTGTGTTGATGTGTACAGCCATGAAACAACTTTCAAACTACTCATAATCATGTGGAAAGTTGACCTAAGGTGTTTCCATTAGGTTTGCAGTAAGTGCTTTGGTGTAAAATTGAAATGTATACTATTTGTATTGTAAAAGCATTGCATGCACTGAGAAAACAACTTTTTTGTCTTGATGTGCACAGGTATGAAACAACTTTCAGACATCTCAGAATCATATGGGAAGTTAATCTAAGTTGTTTCCATTAGGTTTGCAGTAAGTACTTTGGTGTAAAATTGAAATGTATACTATTTGTATTGTCTAAGCATTACATGCACTGAGATAACAACTTTTTTGTGTTGATGTGTACAGCCATGAATCAACTTTCAAACTACTCATAATCATGTGGGAAGCTAACCTAAGGTGTTTCCATTAGTTTGCAGTAAGTACTTTGGTGTAAAATTGAGATGTATACTACCTTAATGTCAGAGCATAGTAGTACTGAGAAAGTAACTTTTTTGTCTTGATGAACTCAGGCATGAAAAACTTTAAACCTAGTCATACTCATCTGGGAAGTCAACCAAATCTGTTTGCATTAGGTTTGCAGTCAGGACTTTTGAGTACAATTGAAATGTATACTACTTTTATGTCAAAGCATTCTATTCACTGTGAAATCAACTTTTTTGTCTTTATGTGCACAGGTATGAAACAACTTTCAGACATCTCAGAATCATGTGGGAAATTAAATTAAAGTGTTTCCATTAGGTTTGCAGTAAGTGCTTTGGAGTAATATTGAAATGTATACTATTTGTATTGTTTAAGCACTGCATGCACTGAGATAACAACTTTTTTGTGTTGATGTGTACAGCCATGAAACAACTTTCAAACTACTCATAATCATGTGGAAAGTTAACCTAAAGTGTTTCCATTAGGTTTGCAGTAAGTGTTTTGGTGTAAAATTGAATTGTATACTACTTTTATGTCAAAGCATTCTATTCACTGTGAAATCAACTTTTTTGTCTTTATGTGCACAGCTATGAAACAACTTTCAGACATCTCAGAATCATGTGGGAAGTTAAACTATGGTGTTTCCATTAGGTTTGCAGTAAGTACTTTGCTGTAAAATTGAAATGCATACTATTTGTATTGTCGAAGCATTGCATGCACTGAGATAACAACTTTTTTGTGTTGATGTGTACAGCCATGATACAACTTTCAAACTACTCATAATCATGTGGGAAGTTAACCTAAGGTGTTTCCATTAGTTTGCAGTAAGTACTTTGGTGTAAAATTGAGATGTATACTACCTTAAAGTCAGAGCATAGTAGTACTGAGAAATTAACTTTTTTGTCTTGATGAACTGAGGCATGAAACAACTTTAAACCTAGTCATACTCATCTGGGAAGTCAACCAAATCTGTTTGCATTAGGTTTGCAGTCAGGACTTTTGAGTACAATTGAAATGTATACTACTTTTATGTCAAAGCATTCTATTCACTGTGAAATCAACTTTTTTGTCTTTATGTGCACAGCTATGAAACAACTTTCAGACATCTCAGAATCATGTGGGAAGTTAACCTAAGTTGTTTCCATTAGGTTTGCAGTAAGTGCTTTGGTGTAAAATTGAAATGTATACTATTTGAATTGTCTAAGCATTGCATGCACTGAGATAACAACTTTTTTGTGTTGATGTGTACAGCCATGAAACAACTTTCAAACTACTCATAATCATGTGGAAAGTTGACCTAAGGTGTTTCCATTAGGTTTGCAGTAAGTGCTTTGGTGTAAAATTGAAATGTATACTATTTGTATTGTAAAAGCATTGCATGCACTGAGAAAACAACTTTTTTGTCTTGATGTGCACAGGTATGAAACAACTTTCAGACATCTCAGAATCATATGGGAAGTTAATCTAAGTTGTTTCCATTAGGTTTGCAGTAAGTACTTTGGTGTAAAATTGAAATGTATACTATTTGTATTGTCTAAGCATTACATGCACTGAGATAACAACTTTCTTGTGTTGATGTGTACAGCCATGAATCAACTTTCAAACTACTCATAATCATGTGGGAAGTTAACCTAAGGTGTTTCCATTAGTTTGCAGTAAGTACTTTGGTGTAAAATTGAGATGTATACTACCTTAAAGTCAGAGCATAGTAGTACTGAGAAATTAACTTTTTTGTCTTGATGAACTGAGGCATGAAACAACTTTAAACCTAGTCATACTCATCTGGGAAGTCAACCAAATCTGTTTGCATTAGGTTTGCAGTCAGGACTTTTGAGTACAATTGAAATGTATACTACTTTTATGTCAAAGCATTCTATTCACTGTGAAATCAACTTTTTTGTCTTTATGTGCACAGCTATGAAACAACTTTCAGACATCTCAGAATCATGTGGGAAGTTAACCTAAGTTGTTTCCATTAGGTTTGCAGTAAGTGCTTTGGTGTAAAATTGAAATGTATACTATTTGAATTGTCTAAGCATTGCATGCACTGAGATAACAACTTTTTGTGTTGATGTGTACAGCCATGAAACAACTTTCAAACTACTCATAATCATGTGGAAAGTTGACCTAAGGTGTTTCCATTAGGTTTGCAGTAAGTGCTTTGGTGTAAAATTGAAATGTATACTATTTGTATTGTAAAAGCATTGCATGCACTGAGAAAACAACTTTTTTGTCTTGATGTGCACAGGTATGAAACAACTTTCAGACATCTCAGAATCATATGGGAAGTTAATCTAAGTTGTTTCCATTAGGTTTGCAGTAAGTACTTTGGTGTAAAATTGAAATGTATACTGTTTGTATTGTCTAAGCATTACATGCACTGAGATAACAACTTTTTTGTGTTGATGTGTACAGCCATGAATCAACTTTCAAACTACTCATAATCATGTGGGAAGTTAACCTAAGGTGTTTCCATTAGTTTGCAGTAAGTACTTTGGTGTAAAATTGAGATGTATACTACCTTAATGTCAGAGCATAGTAGTACTGAGAAAGTAACTTTTTTGTCTTGATGAACTCAGGCATGAAAAACTTTAAACCTAGTCATACTCATCTGGGAAGTTAACCAAATCTGTTTGCATTAAGTTTGCAGTCAGGACTTTTGAGTACAATTGAAATGTATACTACTTTTATGTCAAATCATTCTACTCACTGTGAAATCAACTTTTTTGTCTTTATGTGCACAGGTATGAAACAACTTTCAGACATCTCAGAATCATGTGGGAAGTTAACTTAAAGTGTTTCCATTAGGTTTGCAGTAAGTGCTTTGGAGTAAAATTGAAATGTATACTATTTGTATTGTTTAAGCACTGCATGCACTGAGATAACAACTTTTTTGTGTTGATGTGTACAGGCATGAAACAACTTTCAAACTACTCATAATCATGTGGAAAGTTAACCTAAAGTGTTTCCATTAGGTTTGCAGTAAGTGCTTTGGTGTAAAATTGAAATGTATACTACTTTTATGTCAAAGCATTCTATTCACTGTGAAATCAACTTTTTTGTCTTTATGTGTAAGCTATGAAACAACTTTCAGACATCTCAGAATCATGTGGGAAGTTAACCTATGGTGTTTCCATTAGGTTTGCAGTAAGTGCTTTGGAGTAAAATTGAAATGTATACTATCTGTATTGTCTAAGCATTGCATGCACTGAGATAACAACTTTTTTGTGTTGATGTGTACAGCCATGAAACAACTTTCAAACTACTCATAATCATGTGGGAAGTTAACCTAAGGTGTTTCCATTAGTTTGCAGTAAGTACTTTGGTGTAAAATTGAGATGTATACTACCTTAAATTCAGAGCATAGTAGTACTGAGAAATTAACTTTTTTGTCTTGATGAACTGAGGCATGAAACAACTTTAAACCTAGTCATACTCATCTGGGAAGTCAACCAAATCTGTTTGCATTAGGTTTGCAGTCAGGACTTTTGAGTACAATTGAATTGTATACTACTTTTATGTCAAAGCATTCTATTCACTGTGAAATCAACTTTTTTGTCTTTATGTGCACAGCTATGAAACAACTTTCAGACATCTCAGAATCATGTGGGAAGTTAACCTATGGTGTTTCCATTAGGTTTGCAGTAAGTGCTTTGGTGTAAAATTGAAATGTATACTATTTGAATTGTCTAAGCATTGCATGCACTGAGATAACAACTTTTTTGTGTTGATTTGTACAGCCATGAAACAACTTTCAAACTACTCAGAATCATGTGGAAAGTTGACCTAAGGTGTTTCCATTAAGTTTGCAGTAAGTGCTTTGGTGTAAAATTGAAATGTATACTATTTGTATTGTAAAAGCATTGCATGCACTGAGAAAACAACTTTTTTGTCTTGATGTGCACAGGTATGAAACAACTTTCAGACATCTCAGAATCATATGGGAAGTTAATCTAAGTTGTTTCCATTAGGTTTGCAGTAAGTACTTTGGTGTAAAATTGAAATGTATACTATTTGTATTGTCGAAGCATTGCATGCACTGAGATAACAACTTTTTTGTGTTGATGTGTACAGCCATGAAACAACTTTCAAACTACTCATAATCATGTGGGAAGTTAACCTAAGGTGTTTCCATTAGTTTGCAGTAAGTACTTTGGTGTAAAATTGAGATGTATACTACCTTAAAGTCAGAGCATAGTCGTACTGAGAAATTAACTTTTTTGTCTTGATGAAGTGAGGCATGAAACAACTTTAAACCTAGTCATACTCATCTGGGAAGTCAACCAAATCTGTTTGCATTAGGTTTGCAGTCAGGACTTTTGAGTACAATTGAAATGTATACTACTTTTATGTCAAAGCATTCTATTCACTGTGAAATCAACTTTTTTGTCTTTATGTGCACAGGTATGAAACAACTTTCAGACATCTCAGAATCATGTGGGAAATTAAATTAAAGTGTTTCCATTAGGTTTGCAGTAAGTGCTTTGGAGTAATATTGAAATGTATACTATTTGTATTGTTTAAGCACTGCATGCACTGAGATAACAACTTTTTTGTGTTGATGTGTACAGCCATGAAACAACTTTCAAACTACTCATAATCATGTGGAAAGTTAACCTAAAGTGTTTCCATTAGGTTTGCAGTAAGTGTTTTGGTGTAAAATTGAATTGTATACTACTTTTATGTCAAAGCATTCTATTCACTGTGAAATCAACTTTTTTGTCTTTATGTGCACAGCTATGAAACAACTTTCAGACATCTCAGAATCATGTGGGAAGTTAAACTATGGTGTTTCCATTAGGTTTGCAGTAAGTACTTTGGTGTAAAATTGAAATGCATACTATTTGTATTGTCGAAGCATTGCATGCACTGAGATAACAACTTTTTTGTGTTGATGTGTACAGCCATGATACAACTTTCAAACTACTCATAATCATGTGGGAAGTTAACCTAAGGTGTTTCCATTAGTTTGCAGTAAGTACTTTGGTGTAAAATTGAGATGTATACTACCTTAAAGTCAGAGCATAGTAGTACTGAGAAATTAACTTTTTTGTCTTGATGAACTGAGGCATGAAACAACTTTAAACCTAGTCATACTCATCTGGGAAGTCAACCAAATCTGTTTGCATTAGGTTTGCAGTCAGGACTTTTGAGTACAATTGAAATGTATACTACTTTTATGTCAAAGCATTCTATTCACTGTGAAATCAACTTTTTTGTCTTTATGTGCACAGCTATGAAACAACTTTCAGACATCTCAGAATCATGTGGGAAGTTAACCTAAGTTGTTTCCATTAGGTTTGCAGTAAGTGCTTTGGTGTAAAATTGAAATGTATACTATTTGAATTGTCTAAGCATTGCATGCACTGAGATAACAACTTTTTTGTGTTGATGTGTACAGCCATGAAACAACTTTCAAACTACTCATAATCATGTGGAAAGTTGACCTAAGGTGTTTCCATTAGGTTTGCAGTAAGTGCTTTGGTGTAAAATTGAAATGTATACTATTTGTATTGTAAAAGCATTGCATGCACTGAGAAAACAACTTTTTTGTCTTGATGTGCACAGGTATGAAACAACTTTCAGACATCTCAGAATCATATGGGAAGTTAATCTAAGTTGTTTCCATTAGGTTTGCAGTAAGTACTTTG
This sequence comes from Mobula birostris, assembly GCF_030028105.1. NCBI lineage: Eukaryota > Metazoa > Chordata > Chondrichthyes > Myliobatiformes > Myliobatidae > Mobula > Mobula birostris. The sequence continues at coordinate 25,540 of NW_027276902.1, read as the reverse complement.
GTGTAAAATTGAAATGTATACTATTTGTATTGTCTAAGCATTACATGCACTGAGATAACAACTTTCTTGTGTTGATGTGTACAGCCATGAATCAACTTTCAAACTACTCATAATCATGTGGGAAGTTAACCTAAGGTGTTTCCATTAGTTTGCAGTAAGTACTTTGGTGTAAAATTGAGATGTATACTACCTTAAAGTCAGAGCATAGTAGTACTGAGAAATTAACTTTTTTGTCTTGATGAACTGAGGCATGAAACAACTTTAAACCTAGTCATACTCATCTGGGAAGTCAACCAAATCTGTTTGCATTAGGTTTGCAGTCAGGACTTTTGAGTACAATTGAAATGTATACTACTTTTATGTCAAAGCATTCTATTCACTGTGAAATCAACTTTTTTGTCTTTATGTGCACAGGTATGAAACAACTTTCAGACATCTCAGAATCATGTGGGAAGTTAACCTAAGTTGTTTCCATTAGGTTTGCAGTAAGTGCTTTGGTGTAAAATTGAAATGTATACTATTTGAATTGTCTAAGCATTGCATGCACTGAGATAACAACTTTTTGTGTTGATGTGTACAGCCATGAAACAACTTTCAAACTACTCATAATCATGTGGAAAGTTGACCTAAGGTGTTTCCATTAGGTTTGCAGTAAGTGCTTTGGTGTAAAATTGAAATGTATACTATTTGTATTGTAAAAGCATTGCATGCACTGAGAAAACAACTTTTTTGTCTTGATGTGCACAGGTATGAAACAACTTTCAGACATCTCAGAATCATATGGGAAGTTAATCTAAGTTGTTTCCATTAGGTTTGCAGTAAGTACTTTGGTGTAAAATTGAAATGTATACTATTTGTATTGTCTAAGCATTACATGCACTGAGATAACAACTTTTTTGTGTTGATGTGTACAGCCATGAATCAACTTTCAAACTACTCATAATCATGTGGGAAGTTAACCTAAGGTGTTTCCATTAGTTTGCAGTAAGTACTTTGGTGTAAAATTGAGATGTATACTACCTTAATGTCAGAGCATAGTAGTACTGAGAAAGTAACTTTTTTGTCTTGATGAACTCAGGCATGAAAAACTTTAAACCTAGTCATACTCATCTGGGAAGTTAACCAAATCTGTTTGCATTAAGTTTGCAGTCAGGACTTTTGAGTACAATTGAAATGTATACTACTTTTATGTCAAATCATTCTACTCACTGTGAAATCAACTTTTTTGTCTTTATGTGCACAGGTATGAAACAACTTTCAGACATCTCAGAATCATGTGGGAAGTTAACTTAAAGTGTTTCCATTAGGTTTGCAGTAAGTGCTTTGGAGTAAAATTGAAATGTATACTATTTGTATTGTTTAAGCACTGCATGCACTGAGATAACAACTTTTTTGTGTTGATGTGTACAGGCATGAAACAACTTTCAAACTACTCATAATCATGTGGAAAGTTAACCTAAAGTGTTTCCATTAGGTTTGCAGTAAGTGCTTTGGTGTAAAATTGAAATGTATACTACTTTTATGTCAAAGCATTCTATTCACTGTGAAATCAACTTTTTTGTCTTTATGTGCACAGCTATGAAACAACTTTCAGACATCTCAGAATCATGTGGGAAGTTAACCTATGGTGTTTCCATTAGGTTTGCAGTAAGTGCTTTGGTGTAAAATTGAAATGTATACTATTTGAATTGTCTAAGCATTGCATGCACTGAGATAACAACTTTTTTGTGTTGATTTGTACAGCCATGAAACAACTTTCAAACTACTCAGAATCATGTGGAAAGTTGACCTAAGGTGTTTCCATTAAGTTTGCAGTAAGTGCTTTGGTGTAAAATTGAAATGTATACTATTTGTATTGTAAAAGCATTGCATGCACTGAGAAAACAACTTTTTTGTCTTGATGTGCACAGGTATGAAACAACTTTCAGACATCTCAGAATCATATGGGAAGTTAATCTAAGTTGTTTCCATTAGGTTTGCAGTAAGTACTTTGGTGTAAAATTGAAATGTATACTATTTGTATTGTCGAAGCATTGCATGCACTGAGATAACAACTTTTTTGTGTTGATGTGTACAGCCATGAAACAACTTTCAAACTACTCATAATCATGTGGGAAGTTAACCTAAGGTGTTTCCATTAGTTTGCAGTAAGTACTTTGGTGTAAAATTGAGATGTATACTACCTTAAAGTCAGAGCATAGTCGTACTGAGAAATTAACTTTTTTGTCTTGATGAAGTGAGGCATGAAACAACTTTAAACCTAGTCATACTCATCTGGGAAGTCAACCAAATCTGTTTGCATTAGGTTTGCAGTCAGGACTTTTGAGTACAATTGAAATGTATACTACTTTTATGTCAAAGCATTCTATTCACTGTGAAATCAACTTTTTTGTCTTTATGTGCACAGGTATGAAACAACTTTCAGACATCTCAGAATCATGTGGGAAATTAAATTAAAGTGTTTCCATTAGGTTTGCAGTAAGTGCTTTGGAGTAATATTGAAATGTATACTATTTGTATTGTTTAAGCACTGCATGCACTGAGATAACAACTTTTTTGTGTTGATGTGTACAGCCATGAAACAACTTTCAAACTACTCATAATCATGTGGAAAGTTAACCTAAAGTGTTTCCATTAGGTTTGCAGTAAGTGTTTTGGTGTAAAATTGAATTGTATACTACTTTTATGTCAAAGCATTCTATTCACTGTGAAATCAACTTTTTTGTCTTTATGTGCACAGCTATGAAACAACTTTCAGACATCTCAGAATCATGTGGGAAGTTAAACTATGGTGTTTCCATTAGGTTTGCAGTAAGTACTTTGGTGTAAAATTGAAATGCATACTATTTGTATTGTCGAAGCATTGCATGCACTGAGATAACAACTTTTTTGTGTTGATGTGTACAGCCATGATACAACTTTCAAACTACTCATAATCATGTGGGAAGTTAACCTAAGGTGTTTCCATTAGTTTGCAGTAAGTACTTTGGTGTAAAATTGAGATGTATACTACCTTAAAGTCAGAGCATAGTAGTACTGAGAAATTAACTTTTTTGTCTTGATGAACTGAGGCATGAAACAACTTTAAACCTAGTCATACTCATCTGGGAAGTCAACCAAATCTGTTTGCATTAGGTTTGTAGTCAGGACTTTTGAGTACAATTGAAATGTATACTACTTTTATGTCAAAGCATTCTATTCACTGTGAAATCAACTTTTTTGTCTTTATGTGCACAGCTATGAAACAACTTTCAGACATCTCAGAATCATGTGGGAAGTTAACCTAAGTTGTTTCCATTAGGTTTGCAGTAAGTGCTTTGGTGTAAAATTGAAATGTATACTATTTGAATTGTCTAAGCATTGCATGCACTGAGATAACAACTTTTTTGTGTTGATGTGTACAGCCATGAAACAACTTTCAAACTACTCATAATCATGTGGAAAGTTGACCTGAGGTGTTTCCATTAGGTTTGCAGTAAGTGCTTTGGTGTAAAATTGAAATGTATACTATTTGTATTGTAAAAGCATTGCATGCACTGAGAAAACAACTTTTTTGTCTTGATGTGCACAGGTATGAAACAACTTTCAGACATCTCAGAATCATATGGGAAGTTAATCTAAGTTGTTTCCATTAGGTTTGCAGTAAGTACTTTGGTGTAAAATTGAAATGTATACTATTTGTATTGTCTAAGCATTACATGCACTGAGATAACAACTTTCTTGTGTTGATGTGTACAGCCATGAATCAACTTTCAAACTACTCATAATCATGTGGGAAGTTAACCTAAGGTGTTTCCATTAGTTTGCAGTAAGTACTTTGGTGTAAAATTGAGATGTATACTACCTTAAAGTCAGAGCATAGTAGTACTGAGAAATTAACTTTTTTGTCTTGATGAACTGAGGCATGAAACAACTTTAAACCTAGTCATACTCATCTGGGAAGTCAACCAAATCTGTTTGCATTAGGTTTGCAGTCAGGACTTTTGAGTACAATTGAAATGTATACTACTTTTATGTCAAAGCATTCTATTCACTGTGAAATCAACTTTTTTGTCTTTATGTGCACAGCTATGAAACAACTTTCAGACATCTCAGAATCATGTGGGAAGTTAACCTAAGTTGTTTCCATTAGGTTTGCAGTAAGTGCTTTGGTGTAAAATTGAAATGTATACTATTTGAATTGTCTAAGCATTGCATGCACTGAGATAACAACTTTTTGTGTTGATGTGTACAGCCATGAAACAACTTTCAAACTACTCATAATCATGTGGAAAGTTGACCTAAGGTGTTTCCATTAGGTTTGCAGTAAGTGCTTTGGTGTAAAATTGAAATGTATACTATTTGTATTGTAAAAGCATTGCATGCACTGAGAAAACAACTTTTTTGTCTTGATGTGCACAGGTATGAAACAACTTTCAGACATCTCAGAATCATATGGGAAGTTAATCTAAGTTGGTTCCATTAGGTTTGCAGTAAGTACTTTGGTGTAAAATTGAAATGTATACTATTTGTATTGTCTAAGCATTACATGCACTGAGATAACAACTTTTTTGTGTTGATGTGTACAGCCATGAATCAACTTTCAAACTACTCATAATCATGTGGGAAGTTAACCTAAGGTGTTTCCATTAGTTTGCAGTAAGTACTTTGGTGTAAAATTGAGATGTATACTACCTTAATGTCAGAGCATAGTAGTACTGAGAAAGTAACTTTTTTGTCTTGATGAACTCAGGCATGAAAAACTTTAAACCTAGTCATACTCATCTGGGAAGTTAACCAAATCTGTTTGCATTAAGTTTGCAGTCAGGACTTTTGAGTACAATTGAAATGTATACTACTTTTATGTCAAATCATTCTACTCACTGTGAAATCAACTTTTTTGTCTTTATGTGCACAGGTATGAAACAACTTTCAGACATCTCAGAATCATGTGGGAAGTTAACTTAAAGTGTTTCCATTAGGTTTGCAGTAAGTGCTTTGGAGTAAAATTGAAATGTATACTATTTGTATTGTTTAAGCACTGCATGCACTGAGATAACAACTTTTTTGTGTTGATGTGTACAGGCATGAAACAACTTTCAAACTACTCATAATCATGTGGAAAGTTAACCTAAAGTGTTTCCATTAGGTTTGCAGTAAGTGCTTTGGTGTAAAATTGAAATGTATACTACTTTTATGTCAAAGCATTCTATTCACTGTGAAATCAACTTTTTTGTCTTTATGTGTAAGCTATGAAACAACTTTCAGACATCTCAGAATCATGTGGGAAGTTAACCTATGGTGTTTCCATTAGGTTTGCAGTAAGTGCTTTGGAGTAAAATTGAAATGTATACTATCTGTATTGTCTAAGCATTGCATGCACTGAGATAACAACTTTTTTGTGTTGATGTGTACAGCCATGAAACAACTTTCAAACTACTCATAATCATGTGGGAAGTTAACCTAAGGTGTTTCCATTAGTTTGCAGTAAGTACTTTGGTGTAAAATTGAGATGTATACTACCTTAAATTCAGAGCATAGTAGTACTGAGAAATTAACTTTTTTGTCTTGATGAACTGAGGCATGAAACAACTTTAAACCTAGTCATACTCATCTGGGAAGTCAACCAAATCTGTTTGCATTAGGTTTGCAGTCAGGACTTTTGAGTACAATTGAATTGTATACTACTTTTATGTCAAAGCATTCTATTCACTGTGAAATCAACTTTTTTGTCTTTATGTGCACAGCTATGAAACAACTTTCAGACATCTCAGAATCATGTGGGAAGTTAACCTATGGTGTTTCCATTAGGTTTGCAGAAAGTGCTTTGGTGTAAAATTGAAATGTATACTATTTGAATTGTCTAAGCATTGCATGCACTGAGATAACAACTTTTTTGTGTTGATTTGTACAGCCATGAAACAACTTTCAAACTACTCAGAATCATGTGGAAAGTTGACCTAAGGTGTTTCCATTAAGTTTGCAGTAAGTGCTTTGGTGTAAAATTGAAATGTATACTATTTGTATTGTAAAAGCATTGCATGCACTGAGAAAACAACTTTTTTGTCTTGATGTGCACAGGTATGAAACAACTTTCAGACATCTCAGAATCATATGGGAAGTTAATCTAAGTTGTTTCCATTAGGTTTGCAGTAAGTACTTTGGTGTAAAATTGAAATGTATACTATTTGTATTGTCGAAGCATTGCATGCACTGAGATAACAACTTTTTTGTGTTGATGTGTACAGCCATGAAACAACTTTCAAACTACTCATAATCATGTGGGAAGTTAACCTAAGGTGTTTCCATTAGTTTGCAGTAAGTACTTTGGTGTAAAATTGAGATGTATACTACCTTAAAGTTAGAGCATAGTCGTACTGAGAAATTAACTTTTTTGTCTTGATGAAGTGAGGCATGAAACAACTTTAAACCTAGTCATACTCATCTGGGAAGTCAACCAAATCTGTTTGCATTAGGTTTGCAGTCAGGACTTTTGAGTACAATTGAAATGTATACTACTTTTATGTCAAAGCATTCTATTCACTGTGAAATCAACTTCTTTGTCTTTATGTGCACAGGTATGAAACAACTTTCAGACATCTCAGAATCATGTGGGAAATTAAATTAAAGTGTTTCCATTAGGTTTGCAGTAAGTGCTTTGGAGTAATATTGAAATGTATACTATTTGTATTGTTTAAGCACTGCATGCACTGAGATAACAACTTTTTTGTGTTGATGTGTACAGCCATGAAACAACTTTCAAACTACTCATAATCATGTGGAAAGTTAACCTAAAGTGTTTCCATTAGGTTTGCAGTAAGTGTTTTGGTGTAAAATTGAATTGTATACTACTTTTATGTCAAAGCATTCTATTCACTGTGAAATCAACTTTTTTGTCTTTATGTGCACAGCTATGAAACAACTTTCAGACATCTCAGAATCATGTGGGAAGTTAAACTATGGTGTTTCCATTAGGTTTGCAGTAAGTACTTTGGTGTAAAATTGAAATGCATACTATTTGTATTGTCGAAGCATTGCATGCACTGAGATAACAACTTTTTTGTGTTGATGTGTACAGCCATGATACAACTTTCAAACTACTCATAATCATGTGGGAAGTTAACCTAAGGTGTTTCCATTAGTTTGCAGTAAGTACTTTGGTGTAAAATTGAGATGTATACTACCTTAAAGTCAGAGCATAGTAGTACTGAGAAATTAACTTTTTTGTCTTGATGAACTGAGGCATGAAACAACTTTAAACTTAGTCATACTCATCTGGGAAGTCAACCAAATCTGTTTGCATTAGGTTTGCAGTCAGGACTTTTGAGTACAATTGAAATGTATACTACTTTTATGTCAAAGCATTCTATTCACTGTGAAATCAACTTTTTTGTCTTTATGTGCACAGCTATGAAACAACTTTCAGACATCTCAGAATCATGTGGGAAGTTAACCTAAGTTGTTTCCATTAGGTTTGCAGTAAGTGCTTTGGTGTAAAATTGAAATGTATACTATTTGAATTGTCTAAGCATTGCATGCACTGAGATAACAACTTTTTTGTGTTGATGTGTACAGCCATGAAACAACTTTCAAACTACTCATAATCATGTGGAAAGTTGACCTAAGGTGTTTCCATTAGGTTTGCAGTAAGTGCTTTGGTGTAAAATTGAAATGTATACTATTTGTATTGTAAAAGCATTGCATGCACTGAGAAAACAACTTTTTTGTCTTGATGTGCACAGGTATGAAACAACTTTCAGACATCTCAGAATCATATGGGAAGTTAATCTAAGTTGTTTCCATTAGGTTTGCAGTAAGTACTTTGGTGTAAAATTGAAATGTATACTATTTGTATTGTCTAAGCATTACATGCACTGAGATAACAACTTTCTTGTGTTGATGTGTACAGCCATGAATCAACTTTCAAACTACTCATAATCATGTGGGAAGTTAACCTAAGGTGTTTCCATTAGTTTGCAGTAAGTACTTTGGTGTAAAATTGAGATGTATACTACCTTAAAGTCAGAGCATAGTAGTACTGAGAAATTAACTTTTTTGTCTTGATGAACTGAGGCATGAAACAACTTTAAACCTAGTCATACTCATCTGGGAAGTCAACCAAATCTGTTTGCATTAGGTTTGCAGTCAGGACTTTTGAGTACAATTGAAATGTATACTACTTTTATGTCAAAGCATTCTATTCACTGTGAAATCAACTTTTTTGTCTTTATGTGCACAGCTATGAAACAACTTTCAGACATCTCAGAATCATGTGGGAAGTGAACCTAAGTTGTTTCCATTAGGTTTGCAGTAAGTGCTTTGGTGTAAAATTGAAATGTATACTATTTGAATTGTCTAAGCATTGCATGCACTGAGATAACAACTTTTTGTGTTGATGTGTACAGCCATGAAACAACTTTCAAACTACTCATAATCATGTGGAAAGTTGACCTAAGGTGTTTCCATTAGGTTTGCAGTAAGTGCTTTGGTGTAAAATTGAAATGTATACTATTTGTATTGTAAAAGCATTGCATGCACTGAGAAAACAACTTTTTTGTCTTGATGTGCACAGGTATGAAACAACTTTCAGACATCTCAGAATCATATGGGAAGTTAATCTAAGTTGTTTCCATTAGGTTTGCAGTAAGTACTTTGGTGTAAAATTGAAATGTATACTATTTGTATTGTCTAAGCATTACATGCACTGAGATAACAACTTTTTTGTGTTGATGTGTACAGCCATGAATCAACTTTCAAACTACTCATAATCATGTGGGAAGTTAACCTAAGGTGTTTCCATTAGTTTGCAGTAAGTACTTTGGTGTAAAATTGAGATGTATACTACCTTAATGTCAGAGCATAGTAGTACTGAGAAAGTAACTTTTTTGTCTTGATGAACTCAGGCATGAAAAACTTTAAACCTAGTCATACTCATCTGGGAAGTTAACCAAATCTGTTTGCATTAAGTTTGCAGTCAGGACTTTTGAGTACAATTGAAATGTATACTACTTTTATGTCAAATCATTCTACTCACTGTGAAATCAACTTTTTTGTCTTTATGTGCACAGGTATGAAACAAGTTTCAGACATCTCAGAATCATGTGGGAAGTTAACTTAAAGTGTTTCCATTAGGTTTGCAGTAAGTGCTTTGGAGTAAAATTGAAATGTATACTATTTGTATTGTTTAAGCACTGCATGCACTGAGATAACAACTTTTTTGTGTTGATGTGTACAGGCATGAAACAACTTTCAAACTACTCATAATCATGTGGAAAGTTAACCTAAAGTGTTTCCATTAGGTTTGCAGTAAGTGCTTTGGTGTAAAATTGAAATGTATACTACTTTTATGTCAAAGCATTCTATTCACTGTGAAATCAACTTTTTTGTCTTTATGTGTAAGCTATGAAACAACTTTCAGACATCTCAGAATCATGTGGGAAGTTAACCTATGGTGTTTCCATTAGGTTTGCAGTAAGTGCTTTGGAGTAAAATTGAAATGTATACTATCTGTATTGTCTAAGCATTGCATGCACTGAGATAACAACTTTTTTGTGTTGATGTGTACAGCCATGAAACAACTTTCAAACTACTCATAATCATGTGGGAAGTTAACCTAAGGTGTTTCCATTAGTTTGCAGTAAGTACTTTGGTGTAAAATTGAGATGTATACTACCTTAAATTCAGAGCATAGTAGTACTGAGAAATTAACTTTTTTGTCTTGATGAACTGAGGCATGAAACAACTTTAAACCTAGTCATACTCATCTGGGAAGTCAACCAAATCTGTTTGCATTAGGTTTGCAGTCAGGACTTTTGAGTACAATTGAATTGTATACTACTTTTATGTCAAAGCATTCTATTCACTGTGAAATCAACGTTTTTGTCTTTATGTGCACAGCTATGAAACAACTTTCAGACATCTCAGAATCATGTGGGAAGTTAACCTATGGTGTTTCCATTAGGTTTGCAGTAAGTGCTTTGGTGTAAAATTGAAATGTATACTATTTGAATTGTCTAAGCATTGCATGCACTGAGATAACAACTTTTTTGTGTTGATTTGTACAGCCATGAAACAACTTTCAAACTACTCAGAATCATGTGGAAAGTTGACCTAAGGTGTTTCCATTAAGTTTGCAGTAAGTGCTTTGGTGTAAAATTGAAATGTATACTATTTGTATTGTAAAAGCATTGCATGCACTGAGAAAACAACTTTTTTGTCTTGATGTGCACAGGTATGAAACAACTTTCAGACATCTCAGAATCATATGGGAAGTTAATCTAAGTTGTTTCCATTAGGTTTGCAGTAAGTACTTTGGTGTAAAATTGAAATGTATACTATTTGTATTGTCGAAGCATTGCATGCACTGAGATAACAACTTTTTTGTGTTGATGTGTACAGCCATGAAACAACTTTCAAACTACTCATAATCATGTGGGAAGTTAACCTAAGGTGTTTCCATTAGTTTGCAGTAAGTACTTTGGTGTAAAATTGAGATGTATACTACCTTAAAGTCAGAGCATTGTCGTACTGAGAAATTAACTTTTTTGTCTTGATGAAGTGAGGCATGAAACAACTTTAAACCTAGTCATACTCATCTGGGAAGTCAACCAAATCTGTTTGCATTAGGTTTGCAGTCAGGACTTTTGAGTACAATTGAAATGTATACTACTTTTATGTCAAAGCATTCTATTCACTGTGAAATCAACTTTTTTGTCTTTATGTGCACAGGTATGAAACAACTTTCAGACATCTCAGAATCATGTGGGAAGTTAAATTAAAGTGTTTCCATTAGGTTTGCAGTAAGTGCTTTGGAGTAATATTGAAATGTATACTATTTGTATTGTTTAAGCACTGCATGCACTGAGATAACAACTTTTTTGTGTTGATGTGTACAGCCATGAAACAACTTTCAAACTACTCATAATCATGTGGAAAGTTAACCTAAAGTGTTTCCATTAGGTTTGCAGTAAGTGTTTTGGTGTAAAATTGAATTGTATACTACTTTTATGTCAAAGCATTCTATTCACTGTGAAATCAACTTTTTTGTCTTTATGTGCACAGCTATGAAACAACTTTCAGACATCTCAGAATCATGTGGGAAGTTAACCTATGGTGTTTCCATTAGGTTTGCAGTAAGTACTTTGGTGTAAAATTGAAATGCATACTATTTGTATTGTCGAAGCATTGCATGCACTGAGATAACAACTTTTTTGTGTTGATGTGTACAGCCATGATACAACTTTCAAACTACTCATAATCATGTGGGAAGTTAACCTAAGGTGTTTCCATTAGTTTGCAGTAAGTACTTTGGTGTAAAATTGAGATGTATACTACCTTAATGTCAGAGCATAGTAGTACTGAGAAATTAACTTTTTTGTCTTGATGAACTGAGGCATGAAACAACTTTAAACCTAGTCATACTCATCTGGGAAGTCAACCAAATCTGTTTGCATTAGGTTTGCAGTCAGGACTTTTGAGTACAATTGAAATGTATACTACTTTTATGTCAAAGCATTCTATTCACTGTGAAATCAACTTTTTTGTCTTTATGTGCACAGCTATGAAACAACTTTCAGACATCTCAGAATCATGTGGGAAGTTAACCTAAGTTGTTTCCATTAGGTTTGCAGTAAGTTCTTTGGTGTAAAATTGAAATGTATACTATTTGAATTGTCTAAGCATTGCATGCACTGAGATAACAACTTTTTTGTGTTGATGTGTACAGCCATGAAACAACTTTCAAACTACTCATAATCATGTGGAAAGTTGACCTAAGGTGTTTCCATTAGGTTTGCAGTAAGTGCTTTGGTGTAAAATTGAAATGTATACTATTTGTATTGTAAAAGCATTGCATGCACTGAGAAAACAACTTTTTTGTCTTGATGTGCACAGGTATGAAACAACTTTCAGACATCTCAGAATCATATGGGAAGTTAATCTAAGTTGTTTCCATTAGGTTTGCAGTAAGTACTTTGGTGTAAAATTGAAATGTATACTATTTGTATTGTCTAAGCATTACATGCACTGAGATAACAACTTTTTTGTGTTGATGTGTACAGCCATGAATCAACTTTCAAACTACTCATAATCATGTGGGAAGTTAACCTAAGGTGTTTCCATTAGTTTGCAGTAAGTACTTTGGTGTAAAATTGAGATGTATACTACCTTAATGTCAGAGCATAGTAGTACTGAGAAAGTAACTCTTTTGTCTTGATGAACTCAGGCATGAAAAACTTTAAACCTAGTCATACTCATCTGGGAAGTTAACCAAATCTGTTTGCATTAAGTTTGCAGTCAGGACTTTTGAGTACAATTGAAATGTATACTACTTTTATGTCAAATCATTCTACTCACTGTGAAATCAACTTTTTTGTCTTTATGTGCACAGGTATGAAACAACTTTCAGACATCTCAGAATCATGTGGGAAGTTAACTTAAAGTGTTTCCATTAGGTTTGCAGTAAGTGCTTTGGAGTAAAATTGAAATGTATACTATTTGTATTGTTTAAGCACTGCATGCACTGAGATAACAACTTTTTTGTGTTGATGTGTACAGGCATGAAACAACTTTCAAACTACTCATAATCATGTGGAAAGTTAACCTAAAGTGTTTCCATTAGGTTTGCAGTAAGTGCTTTGGTGTAAAATTGAAATGTATACTACTTTTATGTCAAAGCATTCTATTCACTGTGAAATCAACTTTTTTGTCTTTATGTGTAAGCTATGAAACAACTTTCAGACATCTCAGAATCATGTGGGAAGTTAACCTATGGTGTTTCCATTAGGTTTGCAGTAAGTGCTTTGGAGTAAAATTGAAATGTATACTATCTGTATTGTCTAAGCATTGCATGCACTGAGATAACAACTTTTTTGTGTTGATGTGTACAGCCATGAAACAACTTTCAAACTACTCATAATCATGTGGGAAGTTAACCTAAGGTGTTTCCATTAGTTTGCAGTAAGTACTTTGGTGTAAAATTGAGATGTATACTACCTTAAATTCAGAGCATAGTAGTACTGAGAAATTAACTTTTTTGTCTTGATGAACTGAGGCATGAAACAACTTTAAACCTAGTCATACTCATCTGGGAAGTCAACCAAATCTGTTTGCATTAGGTTTGCAGTCAGGAATTTTGAGTACAATTGAATTGTATACTACTTTTATGTCAAAGCATTCTATTCACTGTGAAATCAACTTTTTTGTCTTTATGTGCACAGCTATGAAACAACTTTCAGACATCTCAGAATCATGTGGGAAGTTAACCTATGGTGTTTCCATTAGGTTTGCAGTAAGTACTTTGGTGTAAAATTGAAATGCATACTATTTGTATTGTCGAAGCATTGCATGCACTGAGATAACAACTTTTTTGTGTTGATGTGTACAGCCATGAAACAACTTTCAAACTACTCATAATCATGTGGGAAGTTAACCTAAGGTGTTTCCATTAGTTTGCAGTAAGTACTTTGGTGTAAAATTGAGATGTATACTCCCTTAAAGTCAGAGCATAGTCGTACTGAGAAATTAACTTTTTTGTCTTGATGAAGTGAGGCATGAAACAACTTTAAACCTAGTCATACTCATCTGGGAAGTTAACCAAATCTGTTTGCATTAAGTTTGCAGTCAGGACTTTTGAGTACAATTGAAATGTATACTACTTTTATGTCAAATCATTCTACTCACTGTGAAATCAACTTTTTTGTCTTTATGTGCACAGGTATGAAACAACTTTCAGACATCTCAGAATCATGTGGGAAGTTAACTTAAAGTGTTTCCATTAGGTTTGCAGTAAGTGCTTTGGAGTAAAATTGAAATGTATACTATTTGTATTGTTTAAGCACTGCATGCACTGAGATAACAACTTTTTTGTGTTGATGTGTACAGGCATGAAACAACTTTCAAACTACTCATAATCATGTGGAAAGTTAACCTAAAGTGTTTCCATTAGGTTTGCAGTAAGTGCTTTGGTGTAAAATTGAAATGTATACTACTTTTATGTCAAAGCATTCTATTCACTGTGAAATCAACTTTTTTGTCTTTATGTGTAAGCTATGAAACAACTTTCAGACATCTCAGAATCATGTGGGAAGTTAACCTATGGTGTTTCCATTAGGTTTGCAGTAAGTGCTTTGGAGTAAAATTGAAATGTATACTATCTGTATTGTCTAAGCATTGCATGCACTGAGATAACAACTTTTTTGTGTTGATGTGTACAGCCATGAAACAACTTTCAAACTACTCATAATCATGTGGGAAGTTAACCTAAGGTGTTTCCATTAGTTTTGCAGTAAGTACTTTGGTGTAAAATTGAGATGTATACTACCTTAAATTCAGAGCATAGTAGTACTGAGAAATTAACTTTTTTGTCTTGATGAACTGAGGCATGAAACAACTTTAAACCTAGTCATACTCATCTGGAAGTCAACCAAATCTGTTTGCATTAGGTTTGCAGTCAGGAATTTTGAGTACAATTGAATTGTATACTACTTTTATGTCAAAGCATTCTATTCACTGTGAAATCAACTTTTTTGTCTTTATGTGCAACAGCTATGAAACAACTTTCAGACATCTCAGAATCATGTGGGAAGTTAACCTATGGTGTTTCCATTAGGTTTGCAGTAAGTACTTTGGTGTAAAATTGAAATGCATACTATTTGTATTGTCGAAGCATTGCATGCACTGAGATAACAACTTTTTTGTGTTGATGTGTACAGCCATGAAACAACTTTCAAACTACTCATAATCATGTGGGAAGTTAACCTAAGGTGTTTCCATTAGTTTGCAGTAAGTACTTTGGTGTAAAATGAGATGTATACTCCCTTAAAGTCAGAGCATAGTCGTACTGAGAAATTAACTTTTTTGTCTTGATGAAGTGAGGCATGAAACAACTTTAAACCTAGTCATACTCATCTGGGAAGTCAACCAAATCTGTTTGCATTAGGTTTGCAGTCAGGACTTTTGAGTACAATTGAAATGTATACTACTTTTATGTCAAAGCATTCGATTCACTGTGAAATCAACTTTTTTGTCTTTATGTGCACAGGTATGAAACAACTTTCAGACATCTCAGAATCATGTGGGAAGTTAAATTAAAGTGTTTCCATTAGGTTTGCAGTAAGTGCTTTGGAGTAATATTGAAATGTATACTATTTGATTGTTTAAGCACTGCATGCACTGAGATAACAACTTTTTTTGTGTTGATGTGTACAGCCATGAAACAACTTTCAAACTACTCATAATCATGTGGAAAGTTAACCTAAAGTGTTTCCATTAGGTTTGCAGTAAGTGTTTTGGTGTAAAATTGAATTGTATACTACTTTTATGTCAAAGCATTCTATTCACTGTGAAATCACTTTTTTGTCTTTATGTGCACAGCTATGAAACAACTTTCAGACATCTCAGAATCATGTGGGAAGTTAAACTATGGTGTTTCCATTAGGTTTGCAGTAAGTACTTTGGTGTTAAATTGAAATGCATACTATTTGTATTGTCGAAGCATTGCATGCACTGAGATAACAACTTTTTTGTGTTGATGTGTACAGCCATGATACAACTTTCAAACTACTCATAATCATGTGGGAAGTTAACCTAAGGTGTTTCCATTAGTTTGCAGTAAGTACTTTGGTGTAAAATTGAGATGTATACTACCTTAAAGTCAGAGCATAGTAGTACTGAGAAATTAACTTTTTTGTCTTGATGAACTGAGGCATGAAACAACTTTAAACCTAGTCATACTCATCTGGGAAGTCAACCAAATCTGTTTGCATTAGGTTTGCAGTCAGGACTTTGAGTACAATTGAAATGTATACTACTTTTATGTCAAAGCATTCTATTCACTGTGAAATCAACTTTTTTGTCTTTATGTGCACAGCTATGAAACAACTTTCAGACATCTCAGAATCATGTGGGAAGTTAACCTAAGTTGTTTCCATTAGGTTTGCAGTAAGTGCTTTGGTGTAAATTGAAATGTATACTATTTGAATTGTCTAAGCATTGCATGCACTGAGATAACAACTTTTTTGTGTTGATGTGTACAGCCATGAAACAACTTTCAAACTACTCATAATCATGTGGAAAGTTGACCTAAGGTGTTTCCATTAGGTTCTGCAGTAAGTGCTTTGGTGTAAAATTGAAATGTATACTATTTGTATTGTAAAAGCATTGCATGCACTGAGGAAAACAACTTTTTTGTCTTGATGTGCACAGGTATGAAACAACTTTCAGACATCTCAGAATCATATGGGAAGTTAATCTAAGTTGTTTCCATTAGGTTTGCAGTAAGTACTTTGGTGTAAAATTGAAATGTATACTATTTGTATTGTCTAAGCATTACATGCACTGAGATAACACTTTTTTGTGTTGATGTGTACAGCCATGAATCAACTTTCAAACTACTCATAATCATGTGGGAAGTTAACCTAAGTGTTTCCATTAGTTTGCAGTAAGTACTTGGTGTAAAATTGAGATGTATACTACCTTAATGTCAGAGCATAGTAGTACTGAGAAAGTAACTTTTTTGTCTTGATGAACTCAGGCATGAAAAACTTTAAACCTAGTCATACTCATCTGGGAAGTTAACCAAATCTGTTTGCATTAAGTTTGCAGTCAGGACCTTTGAGTACAATTGAAATGTATACTACTTTTATGTCAAATCATTCTACTCACTGTAAAATCAACTTTTTTGTCTTTATGTGCACAGGTATGAACAACTTTCAGACATCTCAGAATCATGTGGGAAGTTAAATTAAAGTGTTTCCATTAGGTTTTGCAGTAAGTGCTTTGGAGTAATATTGAAATGTATACTATTTGTATTGTTTAAGCACTGCATGCACTGAGATAACAACTTTTTTGTGTTGATGTGTACAGCCATGAAACAACTTTCAAACTACTCATAATCATGTGGAAAGTTAACCTAAAGTGTTTCCATTAGGTTTGCAGTAAGTGTTTTGGTGTAAAATTGGATTGTATACTACTTTTATGTCAAAGCATTCTATTCACTGTGAAATCAACTTTTTTGTCTTTATGTGCACAGCTATGAAACAACTTTCAGACATCTCAGAATCATGTGGGAAGTTAAACTATGGTGTTTCCATTAGGTTTGCAGTAAGTACTTTGGTGTAAAATTGAAATGCATACTATTTGTATTGTCGAAGCATTGCATGCACTGAGATAACAACTTTTTTGTGTTGATGTGTACAGCCATGAAACAACTTTCAAACTACTCATAATCATGTGGGAAGTTAACCTAAGGTGTTTCCATTAGTTTGCAGTAAGTACTTTGGTGTAAAATTGAGATGTATACTACCTTAAAGTCAGAGCATAGTCGTACTGAGAAATTAACTTTTTTGTCTTGATGAAGTGAGGCATGAAACAACTTTAAACCTAGTCATACTCATCTGGGAAGTCAACCAAATCTGTTTGCATTAGGTTTGCAGTCAGGACTTTTGAGTACAATTGAAATGTATACTACTTTTATGTCAAAGCATTCTATTCACTGTGAAATCAACTTTTTTGTCTTTATGTGCACAGGTATGAAACAACTTTCAGACATCTCAGAATCATGTGGGAAGTTAAATTAAAGTGTTTCCATTAGGTTTGCAGTAAGTGCTTTGGAGTAATATTGAAATGTATACTATTTGTATTGTTTAAGCACTGCATGCACTGAGATAACAACTTTTTTGTGTTGATGTGTACAGCCATGAAACAACTTTCAAACTACTCATAATCATGTGGAAAGTTAACCTAAAGTGTTTCCATTAGGTTTGCAGTAAGTGTTTTGGTGTAAAATTGAATTGTATACTACTTTTATGTCAAAGCATTCTATTCACTGTGAAATCAACTTTTTTGTCTTTATGTGCACAGCTATGAAACAACTTTCAGACATCTCAGAATCATGTGGGAAGTTAAACTATGGTGTTTCCATTAGGTTTGCAGTAAGTACTTTGGTGTAAAATTGAAATGCATACTATTTGTATTGTCGAAGCATTGCATGCACTGAGATAACAACTTTTTTGTGTTGATGTGTACAGCCATGATACAACTTTCAAACTACTCATAATCATGTGGGAAGTTAACCTAAGGTGTTTCCATTAGTTTGCAGTAAGTACTTTGGTGTAAAATTGAGATGTATACTACCTTAAAGTCAGAGCATAGTAGTACTGAGAAATTAACTTTTTTGTCTTGATGAAGTGAGGCATGAAACAACTTTAAACCTAGTCATACTCATCTGGGAAGTCAACCAAATCTGTTTGCATTAGGTTTGCAGTCAGGACTTTTGAGTACAATTGAAATGTATACTACTTTTATGTCAAAGCATTCTATTCACTGTGAAATCAACTTTTTTGTCTTTATGTGCACAGGTATGAAACAACTTTCAGACATCTCAGAATCATGTGGGAAGTTAAATTAAAGTGTTTCCATTAGGTTTGCAGTAAGTGCTTTGGAGTAATATTGAAATGTATACTATTTGTATTGTTTAAGCACTGCATGCACTGAGATAACAACTTTTTTGTGTTGATGTGTACAGCCATGAAACAACTTTCAAACTACTCATAATCATGTGGAAAGTTAACCTAAAGTGTTTCCATTAGGTTTGCAGTAAGTGTTTTGGTGTAAAATTGAATTGTATACTACTTTTATGTCAAAGCATTCTATTCACTGTGAAATCAACTTTTTTGTCTTTATGTGCACAGCTATGAAACAACTTTCAGACATCTCAGAATCATGTGGGAAGTTAAACTATGGTGTTTCCATTAGGTTTGCAGTAAGTACTTTGGTGTAAAATTGAAATGCATACTATTTGTATTGTCGAAGCATTGCATGCACTGAGATAACAACTTTTTTGTGTTGATGTGTACAGCCATGATACAACTTTCAAACTACTCATAATCATGTGGGAAGTTAACCTAAGGTGTTTCCATTAGTTTGCAGTAAGTACTTTGGTGTAAAATTGAGATGTATACTACCTTAAAGTCAGAGCATAGTAGTACTGAGAAATTAACTTTTTTGTCTTGATGAACTGAGGCATGAAACAACTTTAAACCTAGTCATACTCATCTGGGAAGTCAACCAAATCTGTTTGCATTAGGTTTGCAGTCAGGACTTTTGAGTACAATTGAAATGTATACTACTTTTATGTCAAAGCATTCTATTCACTGTGAAATCAACTTTTTTGTCTTTATGTGCACAGCTATGAAACAACTTTCAGACATCTCAGAATCATGTGGGAAGTTAACCTAAGTTGTTTCCATTAGGTTTGCAGTAAGTGCTTTGGTGTAAAATTGAAATGTATACTATTTGAATTGTCTAAGCATTGCATGCACTGAGATAACAACTTTTTTGTGTTGATGTGTACAGCCATGAAACAACTTTCAAACTACTCATAATCATGTGGAAAGTTGACCTAAGGTGTTTCCATTAGGTTTGCAGTAAGTGCTTTGGTGTAAAATTGAAATGTATACTATTTGTATTGTAAAAGCATTGCATGCACTGAGAAAACAACTTTTTTGTCTTGATGTGCACAGGTATGAAACAACTTTCAGACATCTCAGAATCATATGGGAAGTTAATCTAAGTTGTTTCCATTACGTTTGCAGTAAGTACTTTGGTGTAAAATTGAAATGTATACTATTTGTATTGTCTAAGCATTACATGCACTGAGATAACAACTTTTTTGTGTTGATGTGTACAGCCATGAATCAACTTTCAAACTACTCATAATCATGTGGGAAGTTAACCTAAGGTGTTTCCATTAGTTGCAGTAAGTACTTTGGTGTAAAATTGAGATGTATACTACCTTAATGTCAGAGCATAGTAGTACTGAGAAAGTAACTTTTTTGTCTTGATGAACTCAGGCATGAAAAACTTTAAACCTAGTCATACTCATCTGGAAGTTAACCAAATCTGTTTGCATTAAGTTTGCAGTCAGACTTTTGAGTACAATTGAAATGTATACTACTTTTATGTCAAATCATTCTGCTCACTGTGAAATCAACTTTTTGTCTTATGTGCACAGGTATGAAACAACTTTCAGACATCTCAGAATCATGTGGGAAGTTAACTTAAAGTGTTTCCATTAGGTTTGCAGTAAGTGCTTTGGAGTAAAATTGAAATGTATACTATTTGTATTGTTTAAGCACTGCATGCACTGAGATAACAACTTTTTTGTGTTGATGTGTACAGGCATGAAACAACTTTCAAACTACTCATAATCATGTGGAAAGTTAACCTAAAGTGTTTCCATTAGGTTTGCAGTAAGTGCTTTGGTGTAAAATTGAAATGTATACTACTTTTATGTCAAAGCATTCTATTCACTGTGAAATCAACTTTTTTGTCTTTATGTGCACAGGTATGAAACAACTTTCAGACATCTCAGAATCATGTGGGAAGTTAACCTATGGTGTTTCCATTAGGTTTGCAGTAAGTGCTTTGGAGTAAAATTGAAATGTATACTATCTGTATTGTCTAAGCATTGCATGCACTGAGATAACAACTTTTTTGTGTTGATGTGTACAGCCATGAAACAACTTTCAAACTACTCATAATCATGTGGGAAGTTAACCTAAGGTGTTTCCATTAGTTTGCAGTAAGTACTTTGGTGTAAAATTGAGATGTATACTACCTTAAATTCAGAGCATAGTAGTACTGAGAAATTAACTTTTTTGTCTTGATGAACTGAGGCATGAAACAACTTTAAACCTAGTCATACTCATCTGGAAGTCAACCAAATCTGTTTGCATTAGGTTTGCAGTCAGGGACTTTTGAGTACAATTGAATTGTATACTACTTTTATGTCAAAGCATTCTATTCACTGTGAAATCAACTTTTTTGTCTTTATGTGCACAGCTATGAAACAACTTTCAGACATCTCAGAATCATGTGGAAGTTAACCTATGGTGTTTCCATTAGGTTTGCAGTAAGTACTTTGGTGTAAAATTGAAATGCATACTATTTGTATTGTCGAAGCATTGCATGCACTGAGATAACAACTTTTTTGTGTTGATGTGTACAGCCATGAAACAACTTTCAAACTACTCATAATCATGTGGGAAGTTAACCTAAGGTGTTTCCATTAGTTTGCAGTAAGTACTTTGGTGTAAAATTGAGATGTATACTACCTTAAAGTCAGAGCATAGTCGTACTGAGAAATTAACTTTTTTGTCTTGATGAAGTGAGGCATGAAACAACTTTAAACCTAGTCATACTCATCTGGGAAGTCACCCAAATCTGTTTGCATTAGGTTTGCAGTCAGGACTTTTGAGTACAATTGAAATGTATACTACTTTTATGTCAAAGCATTCTATTCACTGTGAAATCAACTTTTTTGTCTTTATGTGCACAGGTATGAAACAACTTTCAGACATCTCAGAATCATGTGGAAGTTAACCTAAGTTGTTTCCATTAGGTTTGCAGTAAGTGCTTTGGTGTAAAATTGAAATGTATACTATTTGAATTGTCTAAGCATTGCATGCACTGAGATAACAACTTTTTTGTGTTGATGTGTACAGCCATGAAACAACTTTCAAACTACTCAGAATCATGTGGAAAGTTGACCTAAGGTGTTTCCATTAGGTTTGCAGTAAGTGCTTTGGTGTAAAATTGAAATGTGTACTATTTGTATTGTAAAAGCATTGCATGCACTGAGAAAACAACTTTTTTGTCTTGATGTGCACAGGTATGAAACAACTTTCAGACATCTCAGAATCATATGGGAAGTTAATCTAAGTTGTTTCCATTAGGTTTGCAGTAAGTACTTTGGTGTAAAATTGAAATGTATACTATTTGTATTGTCTAAGCATTACATGCACTGAGATAACAACTTTTTTGTGTGATGTGTACAGCCATGAATCAACTTTCAACTACTCATAATCATGTGGGAAGTTAACCTAAGGTGTTTCCATTAGTTTGCAGTAAGTACTTTGGTGTAAAATTGAGATGTATACTACCTTAATGTCAGAGCATAGTAGTACTGAGAAAGTAACTTTTTGTCTTGATGAACTCAGGCATGAAAAACTTTAAACCTAGTCATACTCATCTGGGAAGTTAACCAAATCTGTTTGCATTAAGTTTGCAGTCAGGACCTTTGAGTACAATTGAAATGTATACTACTTTTATGTCAAATCATTCTACTCACTGTAAAATCAACTTTTTTGTCTTTATGTGCACAGGTATGAAACAACTTTCAGACATCTCAGAATCATGTGGGAAGTTAAACTATGGTGTTTCCATTAGGTTTGCAGTAAGTACTTTGGTGTAAAATTGAAATGCATACTATTTGTATTGTCGAAGCATTGCATGCACTGAGATAACAACTTTTTTGTGTTGATGTGTACAGCCATGATACAACTTTTCAAACTACTCATAATCATGTGGGAAGTTAACCTAGGTGTTTCCATTAGTTTGCAGTAAGTACTTTGGTGTAAAATTGAGATGTATACTACCTTAAAGTCAGAGCATAGTAGTACTGAGAAATTAACTTTTTTGTCTTGATGAACTGAGGCATGAAACAACTTTAAACCTAGTCATACTCATCTGGGAAGTCAACCAAATCTGTTTGCATTAGGTTTGCAGTCAGGACTTTTGAGTACAATTGAAATGTATACTACTTTTATGTCAAAGCATTCTATTCACTGTGAAATCAACTTTTTTGTCTTTATGTGCACAGCTATGAAACAACTTTCAGACATCTCAGAATCATGTGGAAGTTAACCTAAGTTGTTTCCATTAGGTTTGCAGTAAGTGCTTTGGTGTAAAATTGAAATGTATACTATTTGAATTGTCTAAGCATTGCATGCACTGAGATAACAACTTTTTTGTGTTGATGTGTACAGCATGAAACAACTTTCAAACTACTCATAATCATGTGGAAAGTTGACCTAAGGTGTTTCCATTAGGTTTGCAGTAAGTGCTTTGGTGTAAAATTGAAATGTATACTATTTGTATTGTAAAAGCATTGCATGCACTGAGAAAACAACTTTTTTGTCTGATGTGCACAGGTATGAAACAACTTTCAGACATCTCAGAATCATATGGGAAGTTAATCTAAGTTGTTTCCATTAGGTTTGCAGTAAGTACTTTGGTGTAAAATTGAAATGTATACTATTTGTATTGTCTAAGCATTACATGCACTGAGATAACAACTTTTTTGTGTTGATGTGTACAGCCATGAATCAACTTTCAAACTACTCATAATCATGTGGGAAGTTAACCTAAGGTGTTTCCATTAGTTTGCAGTAAGTACTTTGGTGTAAAATTGAGATGTATACTACCTTAATGTCAGAGCATAGTAGTACTGAGAAAGTAACTTTTTTGTCTTGATGAACTCAGGCATGAAAAACTTTAAACCTAGTCATACTCATCTGGGAAGTTAACCAAATCTGTTTGCATTAAGTTTGCAGTCAGGACCTTTGAGTACAATTGAAATGTATACTACTTTTATGTCAAATCATTCTACTCACTGTAAATCAACTTTTTTGTCTTTATGTGCACAGGTATGAAACAACTTTCAGACATCTCAGAATCATGTGGGAAGTTAAATTAAAGTGTTTCCATTAGGTTTGCAGTAAGTGCTTTGGAGTAATATTGAAATGTATACTATTGTATTGTTTAAGCACTGCATGCACTGAGATAACAACTTTTTTGTGTTGATGTGTACAGCCATGAAACAACTTTCAAACTACTCCATAATCATGTGGAAAGTTAACCTAAAGTGTTTCCATTAGGTTTGCAGTAAGTGTTTTGGTGTAAATTGGATTGTATACTACTTTTATGTCAAAGCATTCTATTCACTGTGAAATCAACTTTTTTGTCTTTATGTTGCACAGCTATGAAACAACTTTCAGACATCTCAGAATCATGTGGGAAGTTAAACTATGGTGTTTCCATTAGGTTTGCAGTAAGTACTTTGGTGTAAAATTGAAATGCATACTATTTGTATTGTCGAAGCATTGCATGCACTGAGATAACAACTTTTTTGTGATTGATGTGTACAGCCATGAAACAACTTTCAAACTACCTCATAATCATGTGGGAAGTTAACCTAAGGTGTTTCCATTAGTTTGCAGTAAGTACTTTGGTGTAAAATTGAGATGTATACTACCTTAAAAGTCAGAGCATAGTCGTACTGAGAAATTAACTTTTTTGTCTTGATGAAGTGAGGCATGAAACAACTTTAAACCTAGTCATACTCATCTGGGAAGTCAACCAAATCTGTTTGCATTAGGTTTTGCAGTCAGGACTTTTGAGTACAATTGAAATGTATACTACTTTTATGTCAAAGCATTCTATTCACTGTGAAATCAACTTTTTTGTCTTTATGTGCACTTATGTGCACAGGTATGAAACAACTTTCAGACATCTCAGAATCATGTGGGAAGTTAAATTAAAGTGTTTCCATTAGGTTTGCAGTAAGTGCTTTGGAGTAATATTGAAATGTATACTATTTGTATTGTTTAAGCACTGCATGCACTGAGATAACAACTTTTTTGTGTTGATGTGTACAGCCATGAAACAACTTTCAAACTACTCATAATCATGTGGAAAGTTAACCTAAAGTGTTTCCATTAGGTTTGCAGTAAGTGTTTTGGTGTAAAATTGAATTGTATACTACTTTTATGTCAAAGCATTCTATTCACTGTGAAATCAACTTTTTTGTCTTTATGTGCACAGCTATGAAACAACTTTCAGACATCTCAGAATCATGTGGGAAGTTAAACTATGGTGTTTCCATTAGGTTTGCAGTAAGTACTTTGGTGTAAAATTGAAATGCATACTATTTGTATTGTCGAAGCATTGCATGCACTGAGATAACAACTTTTTTGTGTTGATGTGTACAGCCATGATACAACTTTCAAACTACTCATAATCATGTGGGAAGTTAACCTAAGGTGTTTCCATTAGTTTGCAGTAAGTACTTTGGTGTAAAATTGAGATGTATACTACCTTAAAGTCAGAGCATAGTAGTACTGAGAAATTAACTTTTTTGTCTTGATGAACTGAGGCATGAAACAACTTTAAACCTAGTCATACTCATCTGGGAAGTCAACCAAATCTGTTTGCATTAGGTTTGCAGTCAGGACTTTTGAGTACAATTGAAATGTATACTACTTTTATGTCAAAGCATTCTATTCACTGTGAAATCAACTTTTTTGTCTTTATGTGCACAGCTATGAAACAACTTTCAGACATCTCAGAATCATGTGGGAAGTTAACCTAAGTTGTTTCCATTAGGTTTGCAGTAAGTGCTTTGGTGTAAAATTGAAATGTATACTATTTGAATTGTCTAAGCATTGCATGCACTGAGATAACAACTTTTTTGTGTTGATGTGTACAGCCATGAAACAACTTTCAAACTACTCATAATCATGTGGAAAGTTGACCTAAGGTGTTTCCATTAGGTTTGCAGTAAGTGCTTTGGTGTAAAATTGAAATGTATACTATTTGTATTGTAAAAGCATTGCATGCACTGAGAAAACAACTTTTTTGTCTTGATGTGCACAGGTATGAAACAACTTTCAGACATCTCAGAATCATATGGGAAGTTAATCTAAGTTGTTTCCATTACGTT
>NW_027276901.1:0-33920 GCF_030028105.1 Mobula birostris | reverse complement strand
TGTGTCCCCAGTCCCTACACCCCCTGTCTCTGTGTCCCCAGCCCCTACACCCCCTGTCTCTGTGTCCCCTGTACCTACACACCCCCGTCTCTGTGTCGCCAGTCCCTACACCCCCCGTCTCTGTGTCCCCAGTCCCTACACCCCCGTCTCTGTGTCCCTAGTCCCTACACACCCTGTCTCTGTGTCCCCAGTCCCTACACCCCCTGTCTCTGTGTCCCCAGTCCGTACACCCCCCTTCTCTGTTTCCCCAGTCCATACACCCACTGTCTCTGTGTCCCCAGACCCTACACCCCCCGTCTCTGTGTCCCCAGTCCATACACCCACCTCTCTGTGTCCCCAGTCCCTACACCCCCCGTCTCTATGTCCTCAACCCTTACACCCTCCGTCTCTGTGTCCCCAGTCCCTACACCCCCCGTCTCTGTATCCCCAACCACTACACCCCCAGTCTCTGTGTCCC
The DNA here is from genome assembly GCF_030028105.1 of Mobula birostris. Taxonomy (NCBI): domain Eukaryota; kingdom Metazoa; phylum Chordata; class Chondrichthyes; order Myliobatiformes; family Myliobatidae; genus Mobula; species Mobula birostris. The sequence continues at coordinate 33,463 of NW_027276901.1, read as the reverse complement.
CAGTCCCTACACCCCCTGTCTCTCTGTCCCCAGTCCCTACTCCCCCCGTCTCTGTGTCCCCAGCCCCAACACCCTCCGTCTCTGTGCCACAGTCCCTATACCCTCCGTCTCTGTGCCCCCAGTCCCTACATCCCCTGTCTCTGTGTCCCCAGTCCCTACACGCCCCGTGTCTGTGTCCCCAGTCCCTACACCCCCCGTCTCTGTGCCCCCAGTCCCTACAACCCCCGTCTCTGTCTTCCCAGCCCCTACACTCCCTGTCTCTGTGACCCCAGCCCCTAAACTCCGTCTCTGTGCCCCCAGTTCCTACTCCCCCTGTCTCTGTGTCCCCAGTCCCTACACCCCCCGTCTCTGTGTCCCCAGTCCCTACACCCCCTGTCTCTGTGTCCCCTGTCCCTACACCCCCCGTCTCTGTGTCCCCAGTCCCTACACCCCCTGTCTCTGTGTCCCCCCCCAGCCCCCTACACCCCCCGTCTCTGTTTCCCCAGTCCATACACCCACTGTCTCTGTGTCCCCAGACCCTACACCCCCCGTCTCTGTGTCCCCAGTCCATACATCCCCTGTCTCTGTGCCCCCAGTCCCAACACCCCACTGTCTCTGTGTCGCCAGACCCTACTTTCCCTGTCTCTATGTCCCCAGCCCCTACACTCCCCGTCTCTGTGTCCCCAGTCCCTACACCCTCCGTCTCTGTGCCCCCAGTCCCTACACCCCCCGTCTCTGTGCCCCCAGTCCCTAAGACCCCCGTCTCTGTGTCCCCAGCCCCTCCACCCCCCCGTCTCTGAGCCCCCAGTCCCTACACCCTCCGTCTCTGTGTCCCCAGTCCCTACACCCCCCGTCTCTGTGCCCCCAGTCCCTACACCCCCCGTCTCTGTGTCCCCAGTCCCTACACACCCCGACTCTGAGTCCCAAGCCCCTACACCCTCCGTCTCTGTGTCCCCAGTCCCTACACCCCCTGTCTCTGTGTCCCCAGACCCTACACCCCCAGTCTCTGTGCCCCCTGTCCCTACACCCCCCGTCTCTGTGTCCCCAGTCCCTACACCCCCTGTCTCTGTGTCCCCAGCCCCTACACCCCCTGTCTCTGTGTCCCCAGTACCTACACCCCCCGTCTCTGTCGCCAGTCCCTACACCCACCCTCTGTGTCCCCAGTCCCTACACCCCCCGTCTCTGTGTCCCCAGCCCCTACACCCTCCGTCTCTGTGCCCCAGCCCCTACACCCCTGTCTCTGTGTCCCCAGTCCCTACACCCCCCGTCTCTGTGTCCCCAGTCCCTACACCTCCCGTCTCTGTGCCCCCAGTCCCTACACCCCCGTCTCTGTGTCCCCAGTCCCTACACACCCTGTCTCTGTGCCCCCAGTCCCTACACACTCCGTCTCTGTGTCCCCAGCCCCTACACCCTCCGTCTCTGTGTCCCCAGCCCCTACACCCTCTGTCTCTGTGTCCCCAGTCCCTACACACACCGTCTCTCTGTCCCCAGTCCCTACACCCCCCGTCTCTGTGTCCCCAGCCCCTACACACCCCGTCTCTGTGTCCCCAGCCCCTGCACCCTCCATCTCCGTGGCCCCCAGCCCCTACAACCCTCCACGTCTCTGTGTCCCCAGTCCCTACACACCCCGTCTCTGTGTCCCCAGTCCCTACATCCACCGTCTCTGTGTCCCCAGTCCCTACACACCCTGTCTCTGTGTCCCCAGTCCCTACACCCCAGTCTCTGTGTCCCCACTCCCTACACCCCCCCGTCTCTGTGTCCCCAGCCCCTACACCCCCCGTCTCTGTGTCCCCAATCCCTACACCCTCCGTCTCAGTGTCCCCAGTCCCTACACCCCTTGTCTGTGTCTCCCCGGTCCCTACACCCCCGTCTCTGCGTCCCCAGTCCCTACACCCCCGGTCTCTGTGTCCCCAAACCCTATACCCTCCGTCTCTGTGTCCCCAGTCCCTACACCCCCCGTCTCTGTGTCCCCAGCCACCACACCCCCCGTCTCTGTTTCCCCAGTCCCTACAAACCCCGTCTCTGTGTCCCCAGGCCCTACACCCCCTGTCTCTGTGTCCCCAGACCCTACACCCCCAGTCTCTGTGCCCCCTGTCCCTACACCCCCCGTCTCTGTGTCCCCAGTCCCTACACCCCCTGTCTCTGTGTCCCCAGCCCCTACACCCCCTGTCACTGTGTCCCCTGTACCTACACCCCCCCGTCTCTGTGTCGCCAGTCCCTACACCCACCCTCTGTGTCCCCAGTCCCTACACCCCCCGTCTCTGTGTCCCCAGCCCCTACACCCTCCGTCTCTGTGCCCCAGCCCCTACACCCCTGTCTCTGTGTCCCCAGTCCCTACACCACCCGTCTCTGTGTCCCCAGTCCCTACACCCCCCGTCTCTGTGCCCCCAGTCCCTACACCCCCGTCTCTGTGTCCCCAGTCCCTACACACCCTGTCTCTGTGCCCCCAGTCCCTACACACTCCGTCTCTGTGTCCCCAGCCCCTACACCCTCCGTCTCTGTGTCCCCAGCCCCTACACCCCCTGTCTCTGTGTCCCCAGTCCCTACACACACCGTCTCTCTGTCCCCAGTCCCTACACCCCCCGTCTCTGTGTCCCCAGCCCCTACACACCCCGTCTCTGTGTCCACAGCCCCTACACCCTCCATCTCCGTGGCCCCCAGCCCTACAACCCTCCCCGTCTCTGTGTCCCCAGTCCCTACACACCCCGTCTCTGTATCCCCAGTCCCTTCATCCACCGTCTCTGTGTCCCCAGTCCCTACACACCCTGTCTCTGTGTCCCCAGTCCCTACACCCCAGTCTCTGTGTCCCCACTCCCTACACCCCCCCGTCTCTGTGTCCCCAGCCCCTACACCCCCCGTCTGTGTGTCCCCAATCCCTACACCCTCCGTCTCAGTGTCCCCAGTCCCTACACCCCTTGTCTCTGTCTCCCCGGTCCCTACACCCCCGTCTCTGCGTCCCCAGTCCCTACACCCCCGGTCTCTGTGTCCCCAACCCCTATACCATCCGTCTCTGTGTCCCCAGTCCCTACACCCCACGTCTCTGTGTCCCCAGCCACTACACCCCCCGTCTCTGTTTCCCCAGTCCCTACACACCCCGTCTCTGTGTCCCCAGTCCCTACACACCCTGTCTCTGTGTCCCCAGCCACTACACCCACCGTCTCTGTGCCAGCCGTCCCTACACCACCTGTCTCTGTGTCCCCAGTCCCTACACACCCTGTCTCTGTGTCCCCAGACCCTACACCCCAGTCTCTGTGTCCCCACTCCCTACACAACCCCCCCGTCTCTGTGTCCCCAGCCCCTACACCCCCCGTCTCTGTGTCCCCAATCCCTACACCCCCCGTCTCTGTGTCCCCAGTCCCTACACCCTCCGTCTCTGTGTCCCCAGTCCCTGCACCCCCCGTCTCCGTGTCCCAAGCCCCTACACCACCCGTCTCTGTGTCCCCAGTCCCTACACACCCTGTCTCTGTCTCTGTGTCCCCAGCCCCTACACCCCCCGTCTCAGTGTAAACCAGTCCTTAAACGCCCGTCTCTGTGTCCCCAGTCCCTACACCCCCTGTCTCTGTGTCCCCAGAACCTACACCCGCCGTCTCTGTGTCCCCAGTCCCTACACTCCCTGTCTCTGTGCCCCCAGCCCCTACACACCCCGTCTCTGTGTCCCCAGTCCCTAAACTCCCTGTCTCTGTGTCCCCAGCCCCTACACCCGCCTTCTCTGTGTCCCGTCCCTACACCCCCCGTCTCTGTGTCCCCAGCCCTTACACACCCCATCTCTGTGTCCCCAGTCCCTACACCCCCTCGTCTCTGTGTCCCCAGTCCCTACACCCCCTGTCTCTGTGTCCTCAGCGCCTACACCCCCCCGTCTCTGTGTCCTCAGTCCCTACACCCCTTGTCTCTGTGTCCCCAGCCCCTACACCCCCCGTCTATGTGTCCCCAGTCCCTACACACCCCGTCTCTGTGCCCCCTGTCCCTACACACCCCGTCTCTGTGTCCCCAGTTCCTACACTCCACGTCTCTGTGCCCCCAGCCCCTACACCCCCCGTCTCTGTGCCCCCAGTCCCTATACCCCCCGTCTCTGTGTCCCCAGTCCCTACACACCTCAGTCTCTGTGTCCCCAGTCCCTACACCCCCTATCTCTGTGTCCCCAGTCCCTACACCCCCTGTAACTGTGCCCCCAGTCCCTACACTCCGTCTCTGTGCCCCAGTCCCTACACCCCCTGTCTCTGTGTCCCCAGTCCCTCCACGCCCCGTCTCTGTGTCCCCAGCCCCTACAACCCCCGTCTCTGTGTCCCCAGTCCCTACACCCCCTGTCTCTGTGTCCCCAGTGCCTACACACCCGTCTCTGTGCCCCCAGTCCCTACACCCCCTGTCTCTGTGTCCCGTCCCTATACCCCCCCTATCTGTGTCCCCAGTCCCTACACCCCCTGTCTCTGAGTCCCCAGTCCCTACACACCCTGTCTCTGTGCCCCCAGTCCCTACACCCCTCCGTCTCTGTGTCCCCAGTCCCTACACCCCCCGGCTCTGTGTCCCCAGTCCCTACACACCCTGTCTCTGTGTCCCCAGTCCATACACCCCCTGTCTCTGTGTCCCCAGCCCCTACACCCCCCTTCTCTGTTTCCCCAGTCCATACACCCACTGTCTCTGTGTCCCCAGACCCTACACCCCCCGTCTCTGTGTCCCCAGTCCCTACACCCCCCGTCTCTGTGTCCCCAACCCTTACACCCTCCGTCTCTGTGTCCCCAGTCCCTACACCCACCGTCTCTGTATCCCCAACCACTACACCCCCAGTCTCTGTGTCCCCAGTCCCTACACCCCCTGTCTCTGTGTCCCCAGTCCCTACTCCCCCCGTCTCTGTGTCCCCAGCCCCTACACCCTCCGTCTCTGTGCCACAGTCCCTATACCCTCCGTCTCTGTGCCCCCAGTCCCTACATCCCCTGTCTCTGTGTCCCCAGTCCCTACACGCCCCGTGTCTGTGTCCCCAGTCCCGACACCCCCCGTCTCTGTGCCCCCAGTCCCTACAACCCCCGTCTCTGTCTCCCCAGCCCCTACACTCCCTGTCTCTGTGACCCCAGCCCCTAAACTCCGTCTCTGTGCCCCCAGTTCCTACTCCCCCTGTCTCTGTGTCCCCAGTCCCTACACACCCCGTATCTGTGTCCCCAGTCCCTACACCCTCCGTCTCAGTGTCCCCTGTCCCTACACCCCCCGTCTCTGTGTCCCCAGTCCCTACACCCCCTGTCTCTGTGTCCCCTGTCCCTACACCCCCCGTCTCTGTGTCCCCAGTCCCTACACCCCCTGTCTCTGTGTCCCCAGCCCCTACACCCCCCGTCTCTGTTTCCCCAGTCCATACACCCACTGTCTCTGTGTCTCCAGACCCTACACCCCCCGTCTCTGTGTCCCCAGTCCATACATCCCCTGTCTCTGTGCCCCCGGTCCCAACACCCCACTGTCTCTGTGTCGCCAGTCCCTACTTTCCCTGTCTCTGTGTCCCCAGCCCCTACACACCCCGTCTCTGTGTCCCCAGTCCCTACACCCCCCGTCTCTGTGCCCCCAGCCCCGACACACCCCCTCTCTGTGTCTCCAGTCCCTACACACCCCGTCTTTGTGTCCCCAGTCCCTACACCCTCCGTCTCTGTGTCCTCAGTCCCTACACCCACAGTCTCTGTGCCCCCAGACCCTACACACACTGTCACTGTGTCCCCAGTCCCTACACCCCCCGTCTCTGTGTCCCCAGCCGCTGCACCCTCCGTCTCTGTGTCCCCAGTCCCTACACCCTCCGTCTCTGTGCCCCCAGTCCCTACACCCCCCGTCTCTGTGCCCCCAGTCCCTAAACCCCCCGTCTCTGTGTCCCCAGCCCCTCCACCCCCCCCGTCTCTGAGCCCCCAGTCCCTACACCCTCCGTCTCTGTGTCCCCAGTCCCTACACCCCCCGTCTCTGTGTCCCCAGTCCCTACACCCCCCGACTCTGTGTCCCAAGCCCCTACACCCTCCGTCTCTGTGTCCCCAGTCCCTACACCCCCTGTCTCTGTGTCCCCAGACCCTACACCCCCAGTCTCTGTGCCCCCTGTCCCTACACCCCCCGTCTCTGTGTCCCCTGTCCCTACACCCCCTGTCTCTGTGTCCCCAGCCCCTACAACCCCTGTCTCTGTGTCCCCTGTCCCTACACCCCCCGTCTCTGTGTCCCCAGTCCCTACACCCCCTGTCTCTGTGTCCCCAGCCCCTACAACCCCTGTCTCTGTGTCCCCTGTCCCTACACCCCCCGTCTCTGTGTCCCCAGTCCCTACACCCCCTGTCTCTGTGTCCCCAGCCCCTACACCCCCCGTCTCTGTTTCCCCAGTCCATACACCCCCTGTCTCTGTGTCCCCAGCCCCTACACCCCCCGTCTCTGTTTCCCCAGTCCATACACCCACTGTCTCTGTGTCTCCAGACCCTACACCCCCCGTCTCTGTGTCCCCAGTCCATACATCCCCTGTCTCTGTGCCCCCAGTCCCAACACCCCACTGTCTCTGTGTCGCCAGTCCCTACTTTCCCTGTCTCTGTGTCCCCAGCCCCTACACACCCCGTCTCTGTGTCCCCAGTCCCTACACCCCCCGTCTCTGTGCCCCCAGCCCCGACACACCCCCTCTCTGTGTCTCCAGTCCCTACACACCCCGTCTTTGTGTCCCCAGTCCCTACACCCTCCGTCTCTGTGTCCTCAGTCCCTACACCCACAGTCTCTGTGCCCCCAGACCCTACACACACTGTCACTGTGTCCCCAGTCCCTACACCCCCCGTCTCTGTGTCCCCAGCCGCTACACCCTCCGTCTCTGTGCCCCCAGTCCCTACACCCCCCGTCTCTGTGCCCCCAGTCCCTAAACCCCCCGTCTCTGTGTCCCCAGCCCCTCCACCCCCCCCGTCTCTGAGCCCCCAGTCCCTACACCCTCCGTCTCTGTGTCCCCAGTCCCTACACCCCCCGTCTCTGTGTCCCCAGTCCCTACACCCCCCGACTCTGTGTCCCAAGCCCCTACACCCTCCGTCTCTGTGTCCCCAGTCCCTACACCCCCTGTCTCTGTGTCCCCAGACCCTACACCCCCAGTCTCTGTGCCCCCTGTCCCTACACCCCCTGTCTCTGTGTCCCCAGCCCCTACAACCCCTGTCTCTGTGTCCCCTGTCCCTACACCCCCTGTCTCTGTGTCCCCAGCCCCTACAACCCCTGTCTCTGTGTCCCCTGTCCCTACACCGCCCGTCTCTGTGTCCCCAGTCCCTACACCCCCTGTCTCTGTGTCCCCAGCCCCTACACCCCCCGTCTCTGTTTCCCCAGTCCATACACCCACTGTCTCTGTGTCCCCAGACCCTACACCCCCAGTCTCTCTGTCCGCAGTCCATACATCCCCTGTCTCTGTGCCCCCAGTCCCAACACCCCACTGTCTCTGTGTCGCCAGTCCCTATTTTCCCTGTCTCTGTGTCCCCAGCCCCTACACACACCGTCTCTGTGTCCCCAGTCCCTACACCCCCTGTCTCTGTGTCCCCAGACCCTACACCCCCAGTCTCTGTGCCCCCTGTCCCTACACCCCCCGTCTCTGTGTCCCCAGTCCCTACACCCCCTGTCTCTGTGTCCCCAGCCCCTACACCCCCTGTCTCTGTGTCCCCAGTACCTACACCCCCGTCTCTGTCGCCAGTCCCTACACCCACCCTCTGTGTCCCCAGTCCCTACACCCCCCGTCTCTGTGTCCCCAGCCCCTACACCCTCCGTCTCTGTGCCCCAGCCCCTACACCCCTGTCTCTGTGTCCCCAGTCCCTACACCCCCCGTCTCTGTGTCCCCAGTCCCTACACCTCCCGTCTCTGTGCCCCCAGTCCCTACACCCCCGTCTCTGTGTCCCCAGTCCCTACACACCCTGTCTCTGTGCCCCCAGTCCCTACACACTCCGTCTCTGTGTCCCCAGCCCCTACACCCTCCGTCTCTGTGTCCCCAGCCCCTACACCCTCTGTCTCTGTGTCCCCAGTCCCTACACACACCGTCTCTCTGTCCCCAGTCCCTACACCCCCCGTCTCTGTGTCCCCAGCCCGTACACACCCCGTCTCTGTGTCCCCAGCCCCTGCACCCTCCATCTCCGTGGCCCCCAGCCCCTACAACCCTCCCCGTCTCTGTGTCCCCAGTCCCTACACACCCCGTCTCTGTGTCCCCAGTCCCTACATCCACCGTCTCTGTGTCCCCAGTCCCTACACACCCTGTCTCTGTGTCCCCAGTCCCTACACCCCAGTCTCTGTGTCCCCACTCCCTACACCCCCCCGTCTCTGTGTCTCCAGTCCCTACACACCCCGTCTTTGTGTCCCCAGTCCCTACACCCTCCGTCTCTGTGTCCTCAGTCCCTACACCCACAGTCTCTGTGCCCCCAGACCCTACACACACTGTCACTGTGTCCCCAGTCCCTACACCCCCCGTCTCTGTGTCCCCAGCCGCTACACCCTCCGTCTCTGTGCCCCCAGTCCCTACACCCCCCGTCTCTGTGCCCCCAGTCCCTAAACCCCCCGTCTCTGTGTCCCCAGCCCCTCCACCCCCCCCGTCTCTGAGCCCCCAGTCCCTACACCCTCCGTCTCTGTGTCCCCAGTCCCTACACCCCCCGTCTCTGTGTCCCCAGTCCCTACACCCCCCGACTCTGTGTCCCAAGCCCCTACACCCTCCGTCTCTGTGTCCCCAGTCCCTACACCCCCTGTCTCTGTGTCCCCAGACCCTACACCCCCAGTCTCTGTGCCCCCTGTCCCTACACCCCCCGTCTCTGTGTCCCCTGTCCCTACACCCCCTGTCTCTGTGTCCCCAGCCCCTACAACCCCTGTCTCTGTGTCCCCTGTCCCTACACCGCCCGTCTCTGTGTCCCCAGTCCCTACACCCCCTGTCTCTGTGTCCCCAGCCCCTACACCCCCCGTCTCTGTTTCCCCAGTCCATACACCCACTGTCTCTGTGTCCCCAGACCCTACACCCCCAGTCTCTCTGTCCGCAGTCCATACATCCCCTGTCTCTGTGCCCCCAGTCCCAACACCCCACTGTCTCTGTGTCGCCAGTCCCTATTTTCCCTGTCTCTGTGTCCCCAGCCCCTACACACACCGTCTCTGTGTCCCCAGTCCCTACACCCCCTGTCTCTGTGTCCCCAGACCCTACACCCCCAGTCTCTGTGCCCCCTGTCCCTACACCCCCCGTCTCTGTGTCCCCAGTCCCTACACCCCCTGTCTCTGTGTCCCCAGCCCCTACACCCCCTGTCTCTGTGTCCCCAGTACCTACACCCCCGTCTCTGTCGCCAGTCCCTACACCCACCCTCTGTGTCCCCAGTCCCTACACCCCCCGTCTCTGTGTCCCCAGCCCCTACACCCTCCGTCTCTGTGCCCCAGCCCCTACACCCCTGTCTCTGTGTCCCCAGTCCCTACACCCCCCGTCTCTGTGTCCCCAGTCCCTACACCTCCCGTCTCTGTGCCCCCAGTCCCTACACCCCCGTCTCTGTGTCCCCAGTCCCTACACACCCTGTCTCTGTGCCCCCAGTCCCTACACACTCCGTCTCTGTGTCCCCAGCCCCTACACCCTCCGTCTCTGTGTCCCCAGCCCCTACACCCTCTGTCTCTGTGTCCCCAGTCCCTACACACACCGTCTCTCTGTCCCCAGTCCCTACACCCCCCGTCTCTGTGTCCCCAGCCCCTACACACCCCGTCTCTGTGTCCCCAGCCCCTGCACCCTCCATCTCCGTGGCCCCCAGCCCCTACAACCCTCCCCGTCTCTGTGTCCCCAGTCCCTACACACCCCGTCTCTGTGTCCCCAGTCCCTACATCCACCGTCTCTGTGTCCCCAGTCCCTACACACCCTGTCTCTGTGTCCCCAGTCCCTACACCCCAGTCTCTGTGTCCCCACTCCCTACACCCCCCCGTCTCTGTGTCCCCAGCCCCTACACCCCCCGTCTCTGTGTCCCCAATCCCTACACCCTCCGTCTCAGTGTCCCCAGTCCCTACACCCCTTGTCTGTGTCTCCCCGGTCCCTACACCCCCGTCTATGCGTCCCCAGTCCCTACACCCCCGGTCTCTGTGTCCCCAAACCCTATACCCACCGTCTCTGTGTCCCCAGTCCCTACACCCCCCGTCTCTGTGTCCCCAGCCACCACACCCCCCGTCTCTGTTTCCCCAGTCCCTACAAACCCCGTCTCTGTGTCCCCAGGCCCTACACCCCCTGTCTCTGTGTCCCCAGACCCTACACCCCCAGTCTCTGTGCCCCCTGTCCCTACACCCCCCGTCTCTGTGTCCCCAGTCCCTACACCCCCTGTCTCTGTGTCCCCAGCCCCTACACCCCCTGTCACTGTGTCCCCTGTACCTACACCCCCCCGTCTCTGTGTCGCCAGTCCCTACACCCACCCTCTGTGTCCCCAGTCCCTACACCCCCCGTCTCTGTGTCCCCAGCCCCTACACCCTCCGTCTCTGTGCCCCAGCCCCTACACCCCTGTCTCTGTGTCCCCAGTCCCTACACCACCCGTCTCTGTGTCCCCAGTCCCTACACCCCCCGTCTCTGTGCCCCCAGTCCCTACACCCCCGTCTCTGTGTCCCCAGTCCCTACACACCCTGTCTCTGTGCCCCCAGTCCCTACACACTCCGTCTCTGTGTCCCCAGCCCCTACACCCTCCGTCTCTGTGTCCCCAGCCCCTACACCCCCTGTCTCTGTGTCCCCAGTCCCTACACACACCGTCTCTCTGTCCCCAGTCCCTACACCCCCCGTCTCTGTGTCCCCAGCCCCTACACACCCCGTCTCTGTGTCCACAGCCCCTACACCCTCCATCTCCGTGGCCCCCAGCCCTACAACCCTCCCCGTCTCTGTGTCCCCAGTCCCTACACACCCCGTCTCTGTATCCCCAGTCCCTTCATCCACCGTCTCTGTGTCCCCAGTCCCTACACACCCTGTCTCTGTGTCCCCAGTCCCTACACCCCAGTCTCTGTGTCCCCACTCCCTACACCCCCCCGTCTCTGTGTCCCCAGCCCCTACACCCCCCGTTTGTGTGTCCCCAATCCCTACACCCTCCGTCTCAGTGTCCCCAGTCCCTACACCCCTTGTCTCTGTCTCCCCGGTCCCTACACCCCCGTCTCTGCGTCCCCAGTCCCTACACCCCCGGTCTCTGTGTCCCCAACCCCTATACCATCCGTCTCTGTGTCCCCAGTCCCTACACCCCACGTCTCTGTGTCCCCAGCCACTACACCCCCCGTCTCTGTTTCCCCAGTCCCTACACACCCCGTCTCTGTGTCCCCAGTCCCTACACACCCTGTCTCTGTGTCCCCAGCCACTACACCCACCGTCTCTGTGCCAGCCGTCCCTACACCACCTGTCTCTGTGTCCCCAGTCCCTACACACCCTGTCTCTGTGTCCCCAGACCCTACACCCCAGTCTCTGTGTCCCCACTCCCTACACAACCCCCCCGTCTCTGTGTCCCCAGCCCCTACACCCCCCGTCTCTGTGTCCCCAATCCCTACACCCCCCGTCTCTGTGTCCCCAGTCCCTACACCATCCGTCTCTGTGTCCCCAGTCCCTGCACCCCCCGTCTCCGTGTCCCAAGCCCCTACACCACCCGTCTCTGTGTCCCCAGTCCCTACACACCCAGTCTCTGTCTCTGTGTCCCCAGCCCCTACACCCCCCGTCTCAGTGTAAACCAGTCCATAAACGCCCGTCTCTGTGTCCCCAGTCCCTACACCCCCTGTCTCTGTGTCCCCAGAACCTACACCCGCCGTCTCTGTGTCCCCAGTCCCTACACTCCCTGTCTCTGTGCCCCCAGCCCCTACACACCCCGTCTCTGTGTCCCCAGTCCCTAAACCCCCTGTCTCTGTGTCCCCAGCCCCTACACCCGCCTTCTCTGTGTCCCCAGTCCCTACACCCCCCGTCTCTGTGTCCCCAGCCCTTACACACCCCATCTCTGTGTCCCCAGTCCCTACACCCCCTCGTCTCTGTGTCCCCAGTCCCTACACCCCCTGTCTCTGTGTCCTCAGCGCCTACACCCCCCCGTCTCTGTGTCCTCAGTCCCTACACCCCTTGTCTCTGTGTCCCCAGCCCCTACACCCCCAGTCTATGTGTCCCCAGTCCCTACACACCCCGTCTCTGTGCCCCCTGTCCCTACACACCCCGTCTCTGTGTCCCCAGTTCCTACACTCCACGTCTCTGTGCCCCCAGCCCCTACACCCCCCGTCTCTGTGCCCCCAGTCCCTATACCCCCCGTCTCTGTGTCCCCAGTCCCTACACACCTCAGTCTCTGTGTCCCCAGTCCCTACACCCCCTATCTCTGTGTCCCCAGTCCCTACACCCCCTGTAACTGTGCCCCCAGTCCCTACACTCCGTCTCTGTGCCCCAGTCCCTACACCCCCTGTCTCTGTGTCCCCAGTCCCTCCACCCCCCGTCTCTGTGTCCCCAGCCCCTACAACCCCCGTCTCTGTGTCCCCAGTCCCTACACCCCCTGTCTCTGTGTCCCCAGTGCCTACACACCCGTCTCTGTGCCCCCAGTCCCTACACCCCCTGTCTCTGTGTCCCGTCCCTATACCCCCCCTATCTGTGTCCCCAGTCCCTACACCCCCTGTCTCTGAGTCCCCAGTCCCTACACACCCTGTCTCTGTGCCCCCAGTCCCTACACCCCTCCGTCTCTGTGTCCCCAGTCCCTACACCCCCCGGCTCTGTGTCCCCAGTCCCTACACACCCTGTCTCTGTGTCCCCAGTCCATACACCCCCTGTCTCTGTGTCCCCAGCCCCTACACCCCCCTTCTCTGTTTCCCCAGTCCATACACCCACTGTCTCTGTGTCCCCAGACCCTACACCCCCCGTCTCTGTGTCCCCAGTCCCTACACCCCCCGTCTCTGTGTCCCCAACCCTTACACCCTCCGTCTCTGTGTCCCCAGTCCCTACACCCACCGTCTCTGTATCCCCAACCACTACACCCCCAGTCTCTGTGTCCCCAGTCCCTCCACCCCCTGTCTCTGTGTCCCCAGTCCCTACTCCCCCCGTCTCTGTGTCCCCAGCCCCTACACCCTCCGTCTCTGTGCCACAGTCCCTATACCCTCCGTCTCTGTGCCCCCAGTTCCTACTCCCCCTGTCTCTGTGTCCCCAGTCCCTACACACCCCGTATCTGTGTCCCCAGTCCCTACACCCTCCGTCTCAGTGTCCCCTGTCCCTACACCCCCCGTCTCTGTGTCCCCAGTCCCTACACCCCCTGTCTCTGTGTCCCAAGCCCCTACACCCTCCGTCTCTGTGTCCCCAGTCCCTACACCCCCTGTCTCTGTGTCCCCAGACCCTACACCCCCAGTCTCTGTGCCCCCTGTCCCTACACCCCCCGTCTCTGTGTCCCCTGTCCCTACACCCCCTGTCTCTGTGTCCCCAGCCCCTACAACCCCTGTCTCTGTGTCCCCTGTCCCTACACCCCCCGTCTCTGTGTCCCCAGTCCCTACACCCCCTGTCTCTGTGTCCCCAGCCCCTACACCCCCCGTCTCTGTTTCCCCAGTCCATACACCCACAGTCTCTGTGTCCCCAGACCCTACACCCCCAGTCTCTCTGTCCCCAGTCCATACATCCCCTGTCTCTGTGCCCCCAGTCCCAACACCCCACTGTCTCTGTGTCGCCAGTCCCTATTTTCCCTGTCTCTGTGTCCCCAGCCCCTACACACACCGTCTCTGTGTCCCCAGTCCCTACACCCCCAGTCTCTGTGCCCCCAGCCCCGACACACCCCGTCTCTGTGTCTCCAGTCCCTACACACCCCGTCTTTGTGTCCCCAGTCCCGACACCCCCCGTCTCTGTGTCCTCAGTCCCTACACCCACAGTCTCTGTGCCCCCAGACCCTACACACCCTGTCTCTGTGTCCCCAGTCCCTACACCCCCCGTCTCTGTGTCCCCAGCCGCTACACCCTCCGTCTCGGTGTCCCCAGTCCCTACACCCCCCGTCTCCGTGTCCCCAGCCGCTACACCCTCCGTCTCTGTGTCCCCAGTCCCTGCACCCTCCGTCTCTGTGTCCCCAGTCCCTACACCCCCCGTCTCTGTGCCCCCAGTCCCTACACCCCCCGTCTCTGTGTCCCCAGTCCCTACACCCCCCGACTCTGTGTCCCAAGCCCCTACACCCTCCGTCTCTGTGTCCCCAGTCCCTACACCCCCTGTCTCTGTGTCCCCAGACCCTACACCCCCAGTCTCTGTGCCCCCTGTCCCTACACCCCCCGTCTCTGTGTCCCCATTCCCTACACCCCCTGTCTCTGTGTCCCCAGCCCCTACACCCCCTGTCTCTGTGTCCCCAGTACCTACACCCCCCGTCTCTGTGTCGCCAGTCCCTACACCCACCCTCTGTGTCCCCAGTCGCTACACCCCCCGTCTCTGTGTCCCCAGCCCCTACACCCTCCGTCTCAGTGCCCCAGCCCCTACACCCCTGTCTCAGTGTCCCCAGTCCCTACACCCCCCGTCTCTGTGTCCCCAGTCCCTACACCCCCCGTCTCTGTGCCCCCAGTCCCTACAACCCCGTCTCTGTGTCCCCAGTCCCTACACACCCTGTCTCTGTGCCCCCAGTCCCTACACACTCCGTCTCTGTGTCCCCAGCCCCTACACCCTCCGTCTCTGTGTCCCCAGCCCCTACACCCCCTGTCTCTGTGTCCCCAGTCCCTACACACACCGTCTCTCTGTCCCCAGTCCCTACACCCCCCGTCTCTGTGTCCCCAGCCCCTACACACCCCGTCTCTGTGTCCCCAGCCCCTACACCCTCCATCTCCGTGGCCCCAAGACCCTACAACCCTCCCCGTCTCTGTGTCCCCAGTCCCTACACACCCCGTCTCTGTATCCCCAGTCCCTACATCCACCGTCTCTGTGTCCCCAGTCCCTACACACCCTGTCTCTGTGTCCCCAGTCCCTACACCCCAGTCTCTGTGTCCCCACTCCCTGCACCCACCCCGTCTCTGTGTCCCCAGACCCTACACCCCCCGTCTGTGTGTCCCCAATCCCTACACCCTCCGTCTCAGTGTCCCCAGTCCCTACACCCCTTGTCTCTGTCTCCCCGGTCCCTACACCCCCGTCTCTGCGTCCCCAGTCCCTACACCCCCGGTCTCTGTGTCCCCAACCCCTATACCCCCCGTCTCTGTGTCCCCAGCCACTACACCCCCCGTCTCTGTGTCCCCAGCCACTACACCCCCCGTCTCTGTTTCCCCAGTCCCTACACACCCCGTCTCTGTGTCCCCAGTCCCTACACACTCCGTCTCTGTGTCCACAGCCCCTACACTCCCGTCTCTGTGCCCCCAGTCCCTACACACCCCCGTCTCTGTGTCCCCAAACCCTACACCCCCCGTCTCTGTGTCCCCAGTCCCTACACCCACCATCTCTGTGCCAGCCGTCCCTACACCACCTGTCTCTGTGTCCCCAGTCCCTACACACCCTGTCTCTGTGTCCCCAGTCCCGACACCCCAGTCTCTGTGTCCCCACTCCCTACACCCCCCCCGTCTCTGTGTCCCCAGCCCCTACACCCCCCGTCTCTGTGTCCCCAGCCCCTACACACCCCGTCTCTGTGTCCCCAGTCCCTACACCCCCTCGTCTCTGTGTCCCCAGTCCCTACACCCCCTGTCTCTGTGTCCTCAGCCCCTACACCCCACTGTCTCTGTGTCCCCAGTCCCTACACCCCCTGTCTCTGTGTCCCCAGCCCCTACACCCCCCGTCTATGTGTCCCCAGTCCCTACACACCCCGTGTCTGTGCCCCCTGTCCCTACACCTCCCGTCTCTGTGTCCCCAGTTCCTACACTCCACGTCTCTGTGCCCCCAGCCCCTACACCCCCCGTCTCTGTGCCCCCAGTCCCTATACCCCCCGTCTCTGTGTCCCCAGTCCCTACACACCTCAGTCTCTGTGTCCCCAGTCCCTACACCCCCTATCTCTGTGTCCCCAGTCCCTACACCCCCTGTAACTGTGCCCCCAGTCCCTACACTCCGTCTCTGTGCCCCAGTCCCTACACCCCCTGTCTCTGTGTCCCCAGTCCCTCCACCCCCGTCTCTGCGTCCCCAGCCCCTACAACCCCCGTCTCTGTGTCCCCAGTCCCTACACCCCCTGTCTCTGTGTCCCCAGTGCCTACACACCCGTCTCTGTGCCCCCAGTCCCTACACCCCCTGTCTCTGTGTCCCGTCCCTATACCCCCCGTATCTGTGTCCCCAGTCCCTACACCCCCTGTCTCTGAGTCCCCAGTCCCTACACACCCTGTCTCTGTGCCCCCAGTCCCTACACACCCTGTCTCTGTGCCCCCAGTCCCTACACCCCTCCGTCTCTGTGTCCCCAGTCCCTACACCCCCCGTCTCTGTGTCCCCAGTCCCTACACACCCTGTCTCTGTGTCCCCAGTCCCTACACCCCCTGTCTCTGTGTCCCCAGTCCCTACACCCTCCTTCTCTGTTTCCCCAGTCCATACAGCCACTGTCTCTGTGTCCCCAGACCCTACACCCCCCGTCTCTGTGTCCTCAGCGCCTACACCCCCCCGTCTCTGTGTCCTCAGTCCCTACACCCCTTGTCTCTGTGTCCCCAGCCCCTACACCCCCCGTCTATGTGTCCCCAGTCCCTACACACCCCGTCTCTGTGCCCCCTGTCCCTACACACCCCGTCTCTGTGTCCCCAGTTCCTACACTCCACGTCTCTGTGCCCCCAGCCCCTACACCCCCCGTCTCTGTGCCCCCAGTCCCTATACCCCCCGTCTCTGTGTCCCCAGTCCCTACACACCTCAGTCTCTGTGTCCCCAGTCCCTACACCCCCTATCTCTGTGTCCCCAGTCCCTACACCCCCTGTAACTGTGCCCCCAGTCCCTACACTCCGTCTCTGTGCCCCAGTCCCTACACCCCCTGTCTCTGTGTCCCCAGTCCCTCCACCCCCCGTCTCTGTGTCCCCAGCCCCTACAACCCCCGTCTCTGTGTCCCCAGTCCCTACACCCCCTGTCTCTGTGTCCCCAGTGCCTACACACCCGTCTCTGTGCCCCCAGTCCCTACACCCCCTGTCTCTGTGTCCCGTCCCTATACCCCCCCTATCTGTGTCCCCAGTCCCTACACCCCCTGTCTCTGTGTCCCCAGTCCCTACACACCTCAGTCTCTGTGTCCCCAGTCCCTACACCCCTCCGTCTCTGTGTCCCCAGTCCCTACACCCCCCGGCTCTGTGTCCCCAGTCCCTACACACCCTGTCTCTGTGTCCCCAGTCCATACACCCCCTGTCTCTGTGTCCCCAGCCCCTACACCCCCCTTCTCTGTTTCCCCAGTCCATACACCCACTGTCTCTGTGTCCCCAGACCCTACACCCCCCGTCTCTGTGTCCCCAGTCCCTACACCCCCCGTCTCTGTGTCCCCAACCCTTACACCCTCCGTCTCTGTGTCCCCAGTCCCTACACCCACCGTCTCTGTATCCCCAACCACTACACCCCCAGTCTCTGTGTCCCCAGTCCCTACACCCCCTGTCTCTGTGTCCCCAGTCCCTACTCCCCCCGTCTCTGTGTCCCCAGCCCCTACACCCTCCGTCTCTGTGCCACAGTCCCTATACCCTCCGTCTCTGTGCCCCCAGTCCCTACATCCCCTGTCTCTGTGTCCCCAGTCCCTACACGCCCCGTGTCTGTGTCCCCAGTCCCGACACCCCCCGTCTCTGTGCCCCCAGTCCCTACAACCCCCGTCTCTGTCTCCCCAGCCCCTACACTCCCTGTCTCTGTGACCCCAGCCCCTAAACTCCGTCTCTGTGCCCCCAGTTCCTACTCCCCCTGTCTCTGTGTCCCCAGTCCCTACACACCCCGTATCTGTGTCCCCAGTCCCTACACCCTCCGTCTCAGAGTCCCCTGTCCCTACACCCCCCGTCTCTGTGTCCCCAGTCCCTACACCCCCTGTCTCTGTGTCCCCTGTCCCTACACCCCCCGTCTCTGTGTCCCCAGTCCCTACACCCCCTGTCTCTGTGTCCCCAGCCCCTACACCCCCCGTCTCTGTTTCCCCAGTCCATACACCCACTGTCTCTGTGTCTCCAGACCCTACACCCCCCGTCTCTGTGTCCCCAGTCCATACATCCCCTGTCTCTGTGCCCCCAGTCCCAACACCCCACTGTCTCTGTGTCGCCAGTCCCTACTTTCCCTGTCTCTGTGTCCCCAGCCCCTACACACCCCGTCTCTGTGTCCCCAGTCCCTACACCCCCCGTCTCTGTGCCCCCAGCCCCGACACACCCCCTCTCTGTGTCTCCAGTCCCTGCACACCCCGTCTTTGTGTCCCCAGTCCCTACACCCTCCGTCTCGGTGTCCTCAGTCCCTACACCCACAGTCTCTGTGCCCCCAGACCCTACACACACTGTCACTGTGTCCCCAGTCCCTACACCCCCCGTCTCTGTGTCCCCAGCCGCTACACCCTCCGTCTCTGTGTCCCCAGTCCCTACACCCTCCGTCTCTGTGCCCCCAGTCCCTACACCCCCCGTCTCTGTGCCCCCAGTCCCTAAACCCCCCGTCTCTGTGTCCCCAGCCCCTCCACCCCCCCCGTCTCTGAGCCCCCAGTCCCTACACCCTCCGTCTCTGTGTCCCCAGTCCCTACACCCCCCGTCTCTGTGTCCCCAGTCCCTACACCCCCCGACTCTGTGTCCCAAGCCCCTACACCCTCCGTCTCTGTGTCCCCAGTCCCTACACCCCCTGTCTCTGTGTCCCCAGACCCTACACCCCCAGTCTCTGTGCCCCCTGTCCCTACACCCCCCGTCTCTGTGTCCCCTGTCCCTACACCCCCTGTCTCTGTGTCCCCAGCCCCTACAACCCCTGTCTCTGTGTCCCCTGTCCCTACACCCCCCGTCTCTGTGTCCCCAGTCCCTACACCCCCTGTCTCTGTGTCCCCAGCCCCTACAACCCCTGTCTCTGTGTCCCCTGTCCCTACACCCCCCGTCTCTGTGTCCCCAGTCCCTACACCCCCTGTCTCTGTGTCCCCAGCCCCTACACCCCCCGTCTCTGTTTCCCCAGTCCATACACCCCCTGTCTCTGTGTCCCCAGCCCCTACACCCCCCGTCTCTGTTTCCCCAGTCCATACACCCACTGTCTCTGTGTCTCCAGACCCTACACCCCCCGTCTCTGTGTCCCCAGTCCATACATCCCCTGTCTCTGTGCCCCCAGTCCCAACATCCCACTGTCTCTGTGTCGCCAGTCCCTACTTTCCCTGTCTCTGTGTCCCCAGCCCCTACACACCCCGTCTCTGTGTCCCCAGTCCCTACACCCCCCGTCTCTGTGCCCCCAGCCCCGACACACCCCCTCTCTGTGTCTCCAGTCCCTACACACCCCGTCTTTGTGTCCCCAGTCCCTACACCCTCCGTCTCTGTGTCCTCAGTCCCTACACCCACAGTCTCTGTGCCCCCAGACCCTACACACACTGTCACTGTGTCCCCAGTCCCTACACCCCCCGTCTCTGTGTCCCCAGCCGCTACACCCTCCGTCTCTGTGTCCCCAGTCCCTACACCCTCCGTCTCTGTGCCCCCAGTCCCTACACCCCCCGTCTCTGTGCCCCCAGTCCCTAAACCCCCCGTCTCTGTGTCCCCAGCCCCTCCACCCCCCCCGTCTCTGAGCCCCCAGTCCCTACACCCTCCGTCTCTGTGTCCCCAGTCCCTACACCCCCCGTCTCTGTGTCCCCAGTCCCTACACCCCCCGACTCTGTGTCCCAAGCCCCTACACCCTCCGTCTCTGTGTCCCCAGTCCCTACACCCCCTGTCTCTGTGTCCCCAGACCCTACACCCCCAGTCTCTGTGCCCCCTGTCCCTACACCCCCCGTCTCTGTGTCCCCTGTCCCTACACCCCCTGTCTCTGTGTCCCCAGCCCCTACAACCCCTGTCTCTGTGTCCCCTGTCCCTACACCGCCCGTCTCTGTGTCCCCAGTCCCTACACCCCCTGTCTCTGTGTCCCCAGCCCCTACACCCCCCGTCTCTGTTTCCCCAGTCCATACACCCACTGTCTCTGTGTCCCCAGACCCTACACCCCCAGTCTCTCTGTCCCCAGTCCATACATCCCCTGTCTCTGTGCCCCCAGTCCCAACACCCCACTGTCTCTGTGTCGCCAGTCCCTATTTTCCCTGTCTCTGTGTCCCCAGCCCCTACACACACCGTCTCTGTGTCCCCAGTCCCTACACCCCCTGTCTCTGTGTCCCCAGACCCTACACCCCCAGTCTCTGTGCCCCCTGTCCCTACACCCCCCGTCTCTGTGTCCCCAGTCCCTACACCCCCTGTCTCTGTGTCCCCAGCCCCTACACCCCCTGTCTCTGTGTCCCCAGTACCTACACCCCCCGTCTCTGTCGCCAGTCCCTACACCCACCCTCTGTGTCCCCAGTCCCTACACCCCCCGTCTCTGTGTCCCCAGCCCCTACACCCTCCGTCTCTGTGCCCCAGCCCCTACACCCCTGTCTCTGTGTCCCCAGTACCTACACCCCCCGTCTCTGTCGCCAGTCCCTACACCCACCCTCTGTGTCCCCAGTCCCTACACCCCCCGTCTCTGTGTCCCCAGCCCCTACACCCTCCGTCTCTGTGCCCCAGCCCCTACACCCCTGTCTCTGTGTCCCCAGTCCCTACACCCCCCGTCTCTGTGTCCCCAGTCCCTACACCTCCCGTCTCTGTGCCCCCAGTCCCTACACCCCCGTCTCTGTGTCCCCAGTCCCTACACACCCTGTCTCTGTGCCCCCAGTCCCTACACACTCCGTCTCTGTGTCCCCAGCCCCTACACCCTCCGTCTCTGTGTCCCCAGCCCCTGCACCCTCCATCTCCGTGGCCCCCAGCCCCTACAACCCTCCCCGTCTCTGTGTCCCCAGTCCCTACACACCCCGTCTCTGTGTCCCCAGTCCCTACATCCACCGTCTCTGTGTCCCCAGTCCCTACACACCCTGTCTCTGTGTCCCCAGTCCCTACACCCCAGTCTCTGTGTCCCCACTCCCTATACCCCCCCGTCTCTGTGTCCCCAGCCCCTACACCCCCCGTCTCTGTGTCCCCAATCCCTACACCCTCCGTCTCAGTGTCCCCAGTCCCTACACCCCTTGTCTGTGTCTCCCCGGTCCCTACACCCCCGTCTCTGCGTCCCCAGTCCCTACACCCCCGGTCTCTGTGTCCCCAAACCCTATACCCTCCGTCTCTGTGTCCCCAGTCCCTACACCCCCCGTCTCTGTGTCCCCAGCCACCACACCCCCCGTCTCTGTTTCCCCAGTCCCTACAAACCCCGTCTCTGTGTCCCCAGGCCCTACACCCCCTGTCTCTGTGTCCCCAGACCCTACACCCCCAGTCTCTGTGCCCCCTGTCCCTACACCCCCCGTCTCTGTGTCCCCAGTCCCTACACCCCCTGTCTCTGTGTCCCCAGCCCCTACACCCCCTGTCACTGTGTCCCCTGTACCTACACCCCCCCGTCTCTGTGTCGCCAGTCCCTACACCCACCCTCTGTGTCCCCAGTCCCTACACCCCCCGTCTCTGTGTCCCCAGCCCCTACACCCTCCGTCTCTGTGCCCCAGCCCCTACACCCCTGTCTCTGTGTCCCCAGTCCCTACACCACCCGTCTCTGTGTCCCCAGTCCCTACACCCTCCGTCTCTGTGCCCCCAGTCCCTACACCCCCGTCTCTGTGTCCCCAGTCCCTACACACCCTGTCTCTGTGCCCCCAGTCCCTACACACTCCGTCTCTGTGTCCCCAGCCCCTACACCCTCCGTCTCTGTGTCCCCAGCCCCTACACCCCCTGTCTCTGTGTCCCCAGTCCCTACACACACCGTCTCTCTGTCCCCAGTCCCTACACCCCCCGTCTCTGTGTCCCCAGCCCCTACACACCCCGTCTCTGTGTCCACAGCCCCTACACCCTCCATCTCCGTGGCCCCCAGCCCTACAACCCTCCCCGTCTCTGTGTCCCCAGTCCCTACACACCCCGTCTCTGTATCCCCAGTCCCTTCATCCACCGTCTCTGTGTCCCCAGTCCCTACACACCCTGTCTCTGTGTCCCCAGTCCCTACACCCCAGTCTCTGTGTCCCCACTCCCTACACCCCCCCGTCTCTGTGTCCCCAGCCCCTACACCCCCCGTCTGTGTGTCCCCAATCCCTACACCCTCCGTCTCAGTGTCCCCAGTCCCTACACCCCTTGTCTCTGTCTCCCCGGTCCCTACACCCCCGTCTCTGCGTCCCCAGTCCCTACACCCCCGGTCTCTGTGTCCCCAACCCCTATACCATCCGTCTCTGTGTCCCCAGTCCCTACACCCCACGTCTCTGTGTCCCCAGCCACTACACCCCCCGTCTCTGTTTCCCCAGTCCCTACACACCCCGTCTCTGTGTCCCCAGTCCCTACACACCCTGTCTCTGTGTCCCCAGCCACTACACCCACCGTCTCTGTGCCAGCCGTCCCTACACCACCTGTCTCTGTGTCCCCAGTCCCTACACACCCTGTCTCTGTGTCCCCAGACCCTACACCCCAGTCTCTGTGTCCCCACTCCCTACACAACCCCCCCGTCTCTGTGTCCCCAGCCCCTACACCCCCCGTCTCTGTGTCCCCAATCCCTACACCCCCCGTCTCTGTGTCCCCAGTCCCCTACACCCTCCGTCTCTGTGTCCCCAGTCCCTGCACCCCCCGTCTCCGTGTCCCAAGCCCCTACACCACCCGTCTCTGTGTCCCCAGTCCCTACACACCCTGTCTCTGTCTCTGTGTCCCCAGCCCCTACACCCCCCGTCTCAGTGTAAACCAGTCATAAACGCCCGTCTCTGTGTCCCCAGTCCCTACACCCCCTGTCTCTGTGTCCCCAGAACCTACACCCGCCGTCTCTGTGTCCCCAGTCCCTACACTCCCTGTCTCTGTGCCCCCAGCCCCTACACACCCCGTCTCTGTGTCCCCAGTCCCTAAACCCCCTGTCTCTGTGTCCCCAGCCCCTACACCCGCCTTCTCTGTGTCCCCAGTCCCTACACCCCCCGTCTCTGTGTCCCCAGCCCTTACACACCCCATCTCTGTGTCCCCCAGTCCCTACACCCCCTCGTCTCTGTGTCCCCAGTCCCTACACCCCCTGGTCTCTGTGTCCTCAGCGCCTACACCCCCCCGTCTCTGTGTCCTCAGTCCCTACACCCCTTGTCTCTGTGTCCCCAGCCCCTACACCCCCCGTCTATGTGTCCCCAGTCCCTACACACCCCGTCTCTGTGCCCCCTGTCCCTACACACCCCGTCTCTGTGTCCCCATTTCCTACACTCCACGTCTCTGTGCCCCCAGCCCCTACACCCCCCGTCTCTGTGCCCCCAGTCCCTATACCCCCCGTCTCTGTGTCCCCAGTCCCTACACACCTCAGTCTCTGTGTCCCCAGTCCCTACACCCCCTATCTCTGTGTCCCCAGTCCCTACACCCCCTGTAACTGTGCCCCCAGTCCCTACACTCCGTCTCTGTGCCCCAGTCCCTACACCCCCTGTCTCTGTGTCCCCAGTCCCTCCACCCCCCGTCTCTGTGTCCCCAGCCCCTACAACCCCCGTCTCTGTGTCCCCAGTCCCTACACCCCCTGTCTCTGTGTCCCCAGTGCCTACACACCCGTCTCTGTGCCCCCAGTCCCTACACCCCCTGTCTCTGTGTCCCGTCCCTATACCCCCCCTATCTGTGTCCCCAGTCCCTACACCCCCTGTCTCTGAGTCCCCAGTCCCTACACACCCTGTCTCTGTGCCCCCAGTCCCTACACCCCTCCGTCTCTGTGTCCCCAGTCCCTACACCCCCCGGCTCTGTGTCCCCAGTCCCTACACACCCTGTCTCTGTGTCCCCAGTCCATACACCCCCTGTCTCTGTGTCCCCAGCCCCTACACCCCCCTTCTCTGTGTCCCCAGTCCATACACCCACTGTCTCTGTGTCCCCAGACCCTACACCCCCAGTCTCTGTGTCCCCAGTCCCTACACCCCCCGTCTCTGTGTCCCCAACCCTTACACCCTCCGTCTCTGTGTCCCCAGTCCCTACACCCACCGTCTCTGTATCCCCAACCACTACACCCCCAGTCTCTGTGTCCCCAGTCCCTACACCCCCTGTCTCTGTGTCCCCAGTCCCTACTCCCCCCGTCTCTGTGTCCCCAGCCCCTACACCCTCCGTCTCTGTGCCACAGTCCCTATACCCTCCGTCTCTGTGCCCCCAGTACCTACATCCCCTGTCTCTGTGTCCCCAGTCCCTACACGCCCCGTGTCTGTGTCCCCAGTCCCGACACCCCCCGTCTCTGTGCCCCCAGTCCCTACAACCCCCGTCTCTGTCTCCCCAGCCCCTACACTCCCTGTCTCTGTGACCCCAGCCCCTAAACTCCGTCTCTGTGCCCCCAGTTCCTACTCCCCCTGTCTCTGTGTCCCCAGTCCCTACACACCCCGTATCTGTGTCCCCAGTCCCTACACCCTCCGTCTCAGTGTCCCCTGTCCCTGCACCCCCCGTCTCTGTGTCCCCAGTCCCTACACCCCCTGTCTCTGTGTCCCCTGTCCCTACACCCCCCGTCTCTGTGTCCCCAGTCCCTACACCCCCTGTCTCTGTGTCCCCAGCCCCTACACCCCCCGTCTCTGTTTCCCCAGTCCATACACCCACTGTCTCTGTGTCTCCAGACCCTACACCCCCCGTCTCTGTGTCCCCAGTACATACATCCCCTGTCTCTGTGCCCCCAGTCCCAACACCCCACTGTCTCTGTGTCGCCAGTCCCTACTTTCCCTGTCTCTGTGTCCCCAGCCCCTACACACCCCCGTCTCTGTGTCCCCAGTCCCTACACCCCCCCGTCTCTGTGCCCCCAGCCCCGACACACCCCCTCTCTGTGTCGCCAGTCCCCTACACACCCCGTCTTTGTGTCCCCAGTCCCTACACCCTCCGTCTCTGTGTCCTCAGTCCCTACACCCACAGTCTCTGTGCCCCCAGACCCTACACACACTGTCACTGTGTCCCCAGTCCCTACACCCCCCGTCTCTGTGTCCCCAGCCGCTACACCCTCCGTCTCTGTGTCCCCAGTCCCTACACCCTCCGTCTCTGTGCCCCCCAGTCCCTACACCCCCCGTCTCTTTGCCCCCAGTCCCTAAACCCCCCGTCTCTGTGTCCCCAGCCCCTCCACCCCCCCCCGTCTCTGAGCCCCCAGTCCCTACACCCTCCGTCTCTGTGTCCCCAGTCCCTACACCCCCCGTCTCTGTGTCCCCAGTCCCTACACCCCCCGACTCTGTGTCCCAAGCCCCTACACCCTCCGTCTCTGTGTCCCCAGTCCCTACACCCCCCCTGTCTCTGTGTCCCCAGACCCTACACCCCCCAGTCTCTGTGCCCCCTGTCCCTACACCCCCCCGTCTCTGTGTCCCCTGTCCCTACACCCCCTGTCTCTGTGTCCCCCAGCCCCTACAACCCCTGTCTCTGTTCCCCTGTCCCTACACCCCCGTCTCTGTATCACCAGTCCCTACACCCCCTGTCTCTGTGTCCCCAGCCCCTACACCCCCCGTCTCTGTTTCCCCAGTCCATACACCCACTGTCTCTGTGTCCCCAGACCCTACACCCCCAGTCTCTCTGTCCCCAGTCCATACATCCCCTGTCTCTGTGCCCCCAGTCCCAACACCCCACTGTCTCTGTGTCGCCAGTCCCTATTTTCCCTGTCTCTGTGTCCCCAGCCCCTACACACACCGTCTCTGTGTCCCCCAGTCCCTACACCCCCAGTCTCTGTGCCCCCAGCCCCGACACCACCCCCGTCTCTGTGTCTCCAGTCCCCTACACACCCCGTCTTTGTGTCCCCAGTCCCGACACCCCCCGTCTCTGTGTCCTCAGTCCCTACACCCACAGTCTCTGTGCCCCCAGACCCTACACACCCTGTCTCTGTGTCCCCAGTCCCCTACACCCCCCGTCTCTGTGTCCCAGCCGCTACACCCTCCGTCTCGGTGTCCCCAGTCCCTACACCCCCCGTCTCCGTGTCCCCAGCCGCTACACCCTCCGTCTCTGTGTCCCCAGTCCCTGCACCCTCCGTCTCTGTGTCCCCAGTCCCTACACCCCCCGTCTCTGTGCCCCCAGTCCCTACACCCCCCGTCTCTGTGTCCCCAGTCCCTACACCCCCCGACTCTGTGTCCCAAGCCCCCTACACCCTCCGTCTCTGTGTCCCCAGTCCCTACACCCCCTGTCTCTGTGTCCCCCAGACCCTACACCCCCAGTCTCTGTGCCCCCTGTCCCTACACCCCCCGTCTCTGTGTCCCCATTCCCTACACCCCCTGTCTCTGTGTCCCCAGCCCCTACACCCCCTGTCTCTGTGTCCCCAGTACCTACACCCCCCGTCTCTGTGTCGCCAGTCCCCTACACCCACCCTCTGTGTCCCCAGTCGCTACACCCCCCGTCTCTGTGTCCCCAGCCCCTACACCCTCCGTCTCAGTGCCCCAGCCCCTACACCCCTGTCTCAGTGTCCCCAGTCCCTACACCCCCCGTCTCTGTGTCCCCAGTCCCTACACCCCCCGTCTCTGTGCCCCCAGTCCCTACAACCCCGTCTCTGTGTCCCCAGTCCCTACACACCCTGTCTCTGTGCCCCCAGTCCCTACACACTCCGTCTCTGTGTCCCCAGCCCCTACACCCTCCGTCTCTGTGTCCCCAGCCCCTACACCCCCTGTCTCTGTGTCCCCAGTCCCTACACACACCGTCTCTCTGTCCCCAGTCCCTACACCCCCCGTCTCTGTGTCCCCAGCCCCTACACACCCCGTCTCTGTGTCCCCAGCCCCCTACACCCTCCATCTCCGTGGCCCCAAGACCCTACAACCCTCCCCGTCTCTGTGTCCCCAGTCCCTACACACCCCGTCTCTGTATCCCCAGTCCCTACATCCACCGTCTCTGTGTCCCCAGTCCCTACACACCCTGTCTCTGTGTCCCCAGTCCCTACACCCCAGTCTCTGTGTCCCCACTCCCTACACCCACCCCGTCTCTGTGTCCCCAGCCCCTACACCCCCCGTCTGTGTGTCCCCAATCCCTACACCCTCCGTCTCAGTGTCCCCAGTCCCTACACCCTCCGTCTCTGTGTCCCCAGTCCCTACACCCCCCGTCTCTGTGTCCCCAGTCCCTACACCCCCCGACTCTGTGTCCCAAGCCCCTACACCCTCCGTCTCTGTGTCCCCAGTCCCTACACCCCCTGTCTCTGTGTCCCCAGACCCTACACCCCCAGTCTCTGTGCCCCCTGTCCCTACACCCCCCCGTCTCTGTGTCCCCTGTCCCTACACCCCCTGTCTCTGTGTCCCCAGCCCCTACAACCCCTGTCTCTGTGTCCCCTGTCCCTACACCCCCCGTCTCTATGTCCCCAGTCCCTACACCCCCTGTCTCTGTGTCCCCAGCCCCTACAACCCCTGTCTCTGTGTCCCCTGTCCCTACACCCCCCCGTCTCTGTGTCCCCAGTCCCTACACCCCCTGTCTCTGTGTCCCCAGCCCCTACACCCCCCGTCTCTGTTTCCCCAGTCCATACACCCCCTGTCTCTGTGTCCCCAGCCCCTACACCCCCCCGTCTCTGTTTCCCCAGTCCATACACCCACTGTCTCTGTGTCTCCAGACCCTACACCCCCCGTCTCTGTGTCCCCAGTCCATACATCCCCTGTCTCTGTGCCCCCAGTCCCAACATCCCACTGTCTCTGTGTCGCCAGTCCCTACTTTCCCTGTCTCTGTGTCCCCAGCCCCTACACACCCCGTCTCTGTGTCCCCAGTCCCTACACCCCCCGTCTCTGTGCCCCCAGCCCCGACACACCCCCTCTCTGTGTCTCCAGTCCCTACACACCCCGTCTTTGTGTCCCCAGTCCCTACACCCTCCGTCTCTGTGTCCTCAGTCCCTACACCCACAGTCTCTGTGCCCCCAGACCCTACACACACTGTCACTGTGTCCCCAGTCCCTACACCCCCCGTCTCTGTGTCCCCAGCCGCTACACCCTCCGTCTCTGTGTCCCCCAGTCCCTACACCCTCCGTCTCTGTGCCCCCAGTCCCTACACCCCCCGTCTCTGTGCCCCCAGTCCCTAAACCCCCCGTCTCTGTGTCCCCAGCCCCTCCACCCCCCCCGTCTCTGAGCCCCCAGTCCTACACCCTCCGTCTCTGTGTCCCCAGTCCCTACACCCCCCCGTCTCTGTGTCCCCAGTCCCTACACCCCCCGACTCTGTGTCCCAAGCCCCTACACCCTCCGTCTCTGTGTCCCCAGTCCCTACACCCCCTGTCTCTGTGTCCCCAGACCCTACACCCCCAGTCTCTGTGCCCCCTGTCCCTACACCCCCTGTCTCTGTGTCCCCTGTCCCTACACCCCCTGTCTCTGTGTCCCCAGCCCCTACAACCCCTGTCTCTGTGTCCCCTGTCCCTACACCGCCCGTCTCTGTGTCCCCAGTCCCTACACCCCCTGTCTCTGTGTCCCCAGCCCCTACACCCCCCGTCTCTGTTTCCCCAGTCCATACACCCACTGTCTCTGTGTCCCCAGACCCTACACCCCCAGTCTCTCTGTCCCCAGTCCATACATCCCCTGTCTCTGTGCCCCCAGTCCCAACACCCCACTGTCTCTGTGTCGCCAGTCCCTATTTTCCCTGTCTCTGTGTCCCCAGCCCCTACACACACCGTCTCTGTGTCCCCCAGACCCTACACCCCCTGTCTCTGTGTCCCCAGACCCTACACCCCCAGTCTCTGTGCCCCCTGTCCCTTACACCCCCCGTCTCTGTGTCCCCAGTCCCTACACCCCCTGTCTCTGTGTCCCCAGCCCCTACACCCCCTGTCTCTGTGTCCCCAGTACCTACACCCCCCGTCTCTGTCGCCAGTCCCTACACCCACCCTCTGTGTCCCCAGTCCCTACACCCCCCGTCTCTGTGTCCCCCAGCCCCTACACCCTCCGTCTCTGTGCCCCATCCCCTACACCCCTGTCTCTGTGTCCCCCAGTCCCTACACCCCCCGTCTCTGTTTCCCCAGTCCATACACCCCCTGTCTCTGTGTCCCCAGCCCCTACAACCCCCTGTCTCTGTGTCCCCTGTCCCTACACCCCCCGTCTCTGTGCCCCATCCCCTACACCCCTGTCTCTGTGTCCCCAGTCCCTACACCCCCCGTCTCTGTGTCCCCAGTCCCTACACACTCCGTCTCTGTGTCCACAGCCCCTACACCCTCCGTCTCTGTGTCCCCAGCCCCTACACCCTCTGTCTCTGTGTCCCCAGTCCCTACACACACCGTCTCTCTGTCCCCAGTCCCTACACCCCCCGTCTCTGTGTCCCCAGCCCCTACACACCCCGTCTCTGTGTCCCCAGCCCCTGCACCCTCCATCTCCGTGGCCCCCAGCCCCTACAACCCTCCCCGTCTCTGTGTCCCCAGTCCCTACACACCCCGTGTCTGTGTCCCCAGTCCCTACATCCACCGTCTCTGTGTCCCCAGTCCCTACACACCCTGTCTCTGTGTCCCCAGTCCCTACACCCCAGTCTCTGTGTCCCCACTCCCTATACCCCCCCGTCTCTGTGTCCCCAGCCCCTACACCCCCCGTCTCTGTGTCCCCAATCCCTACACCCTCCGTCTCAGTGTCCCCAGTCCCTACACCCCTTGTCTGTGTCTCCCCGGTCCCTACACCCCCGTCTCTGCGTCCCCAGTCCCTACAACCCCCGGTCTCTGTGTCCCCAAACCCTATACCCTCCGTCTCTGTGTCCCCAGTCCCCTACACCCCCCCGTCTCTGTGTCCCCAGCCACCACACCCCCCCGTCTCTGTTCCCCAGTCCCTACAAACCCCGTCTCTGTGTCCCCAGGCCCTACACCCCCTGTCTCTGTGTCCCCAGACCCTACACCCCCAGTCTCTGTGCCCCCTGTCCCTACACCCCCCGTCTCTGTGTCCCCAGTCCCTACAACCCCTGTCTCTGTGTCCCCAGCCCCTACACCCCCTGTCACTGTGTCCCCTGTACCTACACCCCCCCGTCTCTGTGTCGCCAGTCCCTACACCCACCCTCTGTGTCCCCAGTCCCTACACCCCCCGTCTCTGTGTCCCCAGCCCCTACACCCTCCGTCTCTGTGCCCCAGCCCCTACACCCCCTGTCTCT
Organism: Mobula birostris; assembly: GCF_030028105.1. Taxonomy (NCBI): domain Eukaryota; kingdom Metazoa; phylum Chordata; class Chondrichthyes; order Myliobatiformes; family Myliobatidae; genus Mobula; species Mobula birostris. The sequence goes on along the minus strand of NW_027276901.1, from coordinate 3,562 downwards.
GTGTCCCCAGTCCCTACACCACCCGTCTCTGTGTCCCCAGTCCCTACACCCTCCGTCTCTGTGCCCCCAGTCCCTACACCCCCGTCTCTGTGTCCCCAGTCCCTACACACCCTGTCTCTGTGCCCCCAGTCCCTACACACTCCGTCTCTGTGTCCACAGCCCCTACACCCTCCGTCTCTGTGTCCCCAGCCCCTACACCCCCTGTCTCTGTGTCCCCAGTCCCTACACACACCAGTCTCTCTGTCCCCAGTCCCTACACCCCCCGTCTCTGTGTCCCCAGCCCCTACACACCCCGTCTCTGTGTCCACAGCCCCTACACCCTCCATCTCCGTGGCCCCCAGCCCTACAACCCTCCCCGTCTCTGTGTCCCCAGTCCCTACACACCCCCGTCTCTGTATCCCCAGTCCCTTCATCCACCGTCTCTGTGTCCCCAGTCCCTACACACCCTGTCTCTGTGTCCCCAGTCCCTACACCCCCAGTCTCTGTGTCCCCACTCCCTACACCCCCCCGTCTCTGTGTCCCCAGCCCCTACACCCCCCCGTCTGTGTGTCCCCAATCCCTACACCCTCCGTCTCAGTGTCCCCCAGTCCCTACACCCCTTGTCTCTGTCTCCCCGGTCCCTACACCCCCCGTCTCTGCGTCCCCAGTCCCTACACCCCCGGTCTCTGTGTCCCCAACCCCTATACCATCCGTCTCTGTGTCCCCAGTCCTACACCCCACGTCCTCTGTGTCCCCAGCCACTACACCCCCCGTCTCTGTTTCCCCAGTCCCTACACACCCCGTCTCTGTGTCCCCAGTCCCTACACACCCTGTCTCTGTGTCCCCAGCCACTACACCCACCCGTCTCTGTGCCAGCCGTCCCTACACCACCTGTCTCTGTGTCCCCAGTCCCTACACACCCTGTCTCTGTGTCCCCAGACCCTACACCCCAGTCTCTGTGTCCCCACTCCCTACACAACCCCCCCGTCTCTGTGTCCCCCAGCCCCTACACCCCCCCGTCTCTGTGTCCCCCAATCCCTACACCCCCCGTCTCTGTGTCCCCAGTCCTACACCCTCCGTCTCTGTGTCCCCAGTCCCTGCACCCCCCGTCTCCGTGTCCCAAGCCCCTACACCACCCGTCTCTGTGTCCCCAGTCCCTACACACCCTGTCTCTGTCTCTGTGTCCCCAGCCCCCTACACCCCCCGTCTCAGTGTAAACCAGTCCATAAACGCCCGTCTCTGTGTCCCCAGTCCCTACACCCCCTGTCTCTGTGTCCCCAGAACCTACACCCGCCGTCTCTGTGTCCCCAGTCCCTACACTCCCTGTCTCTGTGCCCCCAGCCCCTACACACCCCGTCTCTGTGTCCCCAGTCCCTAAACCCCCCTGTCCTCTGTGTCCCAGCCCCTACACCCGCCTTCTCTGTGTCCCCAGTCCCTACACCCCCCGTCTCTGTGTCCCCAGCCCTTACACACACTGTCACTGTGTCCCCAGTCCCTACACCCCCCGTCTCTGTGTCCCCAGCCGCTACACCCTCCGTCTCTGTGTCCCCAGTCCCTACACCCTCCGTCTCTGTGCCCCCAGTCCCTACACCCCCCGTCTCTGTGCCCCCAGTCCCTAAACCCCCCGTCTCTGTGTCCCCAGCCCCTCCACCCCCCCCGTCTCTGAGCCCCCAGTCCCTACAACCCTCCGTCTCTGTGTCCCCAGTCCCTACACCCCCCGTCTCTGTGTCCCCAGTCCCTACACCCCCCGACTCTGTGTCCCAAGCCCCTACACCCTCCGTCTCTGTGTCCCCAGTCCCTACACCCCCTGTCTCTGTGTCCCCAGACCCTACACCCCCAGTCTCTGTGCCCCCTGTCCCTACACCCCCCGTCTCTGTGTCCCCCTGTCCCTACACCCCCTGTCTCTGTGTCCCCAGCCCCTACAACCCCTGTCTCTGTGTCCCCTGTCCCTACACCCCCCGTCTCTGTGTCCCCAGTCCCTACACCCCCTGTCTCTGTGTCCCCAGCCCCTACAACCCCTGTCTCTGTGTCCCCTGTCCCTACACCCCCCGTCTCTGTGTCCCCAGTCCCTACACCCCCCTGTCTCTGTGTCCCCAGCCCCTACACCCCCCCGTCTCTGTTTCCCCAGTCCATACACCCCCTGTCTCTGTGTCCCCAGCCCCTACACCCCCCGTCTCTGTTTCCCAGTCCATACACCCACTGTCTCTGTGTCTCCAGACCCTACACCCCCCCGTCTCTGTGTCCCCAGTCCATACATCCCCTGTCTCTGTGCCCCCAGTCCCAACATCCCACTGTCTCTGTGTCGCCAGTCCCTACTTTCCCTGTCTCTGTGTCCCCCAGCCCCCTACACACCCCGTCTCTGTGTCCCCAGTCCCTACACCCCCCGTCTCTGTGCCCCCAGCCCCCGACACACCCCCCTCTCTGTGTCTCCAGTCCCTACACACCCCGTCTTTGTGTCCCCAGTCCCCTACACCCTCCGTCTCTGTGTCCTCAGTCCCTACACCCACAGTCTCTGTGCCCCCAGACCCTACACACACTGTCACTGTGTCCCCAGTCCCTACACCCCCCGTCTCTGTGTCCCCAGCCGCTACACCCCTCCGTCTCTGTGTCCCCAGTCCCTACACCCTCCGTCTCTGTGCCCCCAGTCCCTACACCCCCCGTCTCTGTGCCCCCAGTCCCTAAACCCCCCGTCTCTGTGTCCCCAGCCCCTCCACCCCCCCCGTCTCTGAGCCCCCAGTCCCTACACCCTCCGTCTCTGTGTCCCCAGTCCCTACACCCCCCGTCTCTGTGTCCCCAGTCCCTACACCCCCCGACTCTGTGTCCCAAGCCCCTACACCCTCCGTCTCTGTGTCCCCAGTCCCTACACCCCCTGTCTCTGTGTCCCCAGACCCTACACCCCCAGTCTCTGTGCCCCCTGTCCCTACACCCCCCGTCTCTGTGTCCCCTGTCCCTACACCCCCTGTCTCTGTGTCCCCAGCCCCTACAACCCCTGTCTCTGTGTCCCCCTGTCCCTACACCGCCCGTCTCTGTGTCCCCAGTCCCTACACCCCCTGTCTCTGTGTCCCCAGCCCCTACACCCCCCGTCTCTGTTTCCCCAGTCCATACACCCACTGTCTCTGTGTCCCCAGACCCTACACCCCCAGTCCTCTCTGTCCCCAGTCCATACATCCCCTGTCTCTGTGCCCCCAGTCCCAACACCCCACTGTCTCTGTGTCGCCAGTCCCTATTTTCCCTGTCTCTGTGTCCCCAGCCCCTACACACACCGTCTCTGTGTCCCCAGTCCCTACACCCCCTGTCTCTGTGTCCCCAGACCCTACACCCCCAGTCTCTGTGCCCCCTGTCCCTACACCCCCCGTCTCTGTGTCCCCAGTCCCTACACCCCCTGTCTCTGTGTCCCCAGCCCCTACACCCCCTGTCTCTGTGTCCCCAGTACCTACACCCCCCGTCTCTGTCGCCAGTCCCTACACCCACCCTCTGTGTCCCCAGTCCCTACACCCCCCGTCTCTGTGTCCCCAGCCCCTACACCCTCCGTCTCTGTGCCCCAGCCCCTACACCCCTGTCTCTGTGTCCCCAGTACCTACAC
>NW_027276900.1:0-33927 GCF_030028105.1 Mobula birostris | reverse complement strand
GGAGACATGATAGATATCAAGAGGAATAGATAGAGTGGACAGCCAGCGCCTCTTCCCCAGGGCACCACTGATCAATACAAGAGGACATGGCTTTAAGGTAAGGGGTGGGAAGTTCAAGGGGGATATTAGAGGAAAGTTTTTTACTCAGAGAGTGGTTGGTGCGTGGAATGCACTGCCTGAGTCAGTGGTGGAGGCAGATACACTAGTGAAGTTTAAGAGACTACTAGACAGGTATATGGAGGAATTTAAGGTGGGGGCTTATATAGGAGGCAGGGTTTGTGGGTCAGCACAACATAGTGGGCCAAAGGGCCTGTACTGTTCTATGTTCTATAAATTCTTTATCTTCTCAACCACCCACGAAAACAGAGAAGTGCCCCCAAAGAATGACAGTTAAATGTTAGCACCCCAAAGGCCCCCCCCCACCAGCTCCCACCACAAAAAAAAGCATCTGCGTGCCCCCACCCCAGGCAGAGCAATCAATAAAGACACAGACTTGCAGTGCCCCAAAGACTACCCGTCCACCCGGTAATTTGGCATACAGGGTCTCTCTCTCTCTCTCCCTAATAAGGGAAAAAGAGGTGTGCCCGTTTCACAGCGAGAGGGGAGATGAACCAAGAAGCTGGTGATAGGTGGGAGAGGTAAAAAGGCTGAAAGAAGGAGGGACACCAGGGGGAGGTGACGGGCAGGTGAAGGAGAGGAGGTTAAGAGACCAGAGTGAGGAAATCGAAGAATGGGGGAGTGGGGGGAATTTATCGGAAGTTGGACCCGTCGATGTTTTGAAGTCTACCCCAGACAGAATACGAGCCTGCTGAGAGTGGCCACAAGGTGGCAGTAGAGGAGGCCGTGCACCGACATTGGCGGGGTCGACGGAGATGTACGCGCCAAACCCAGGGGGACCTGGGTTTGTAGGGAGCTGTCTACCCGTTTACATTCACTCCAACCACACCTACACACCTGTTCTAGCCACACCTCCCCCTCCAGCTACAACTCCCTTAAAATAAGACCCGTGGCCGTTCGATATGGGGGGGGGGGGGGGATCGACTTTCTTTCACCACCTGGGAAGTCGGAAACACGCGAGATAATTTAAGAGATATTTTAAGCTCACCTGTCTGGTAAGCATCAGCAGCCATCAATCGGTCAACCTGTGGAGGGGGGAAGAAGAACAAGTAACGTTACCCAGTCTCATTCACGGAAACCTGAGTTGTTTCCTCCGGAACAGAGATAGCTGGCAGGGGTCCCCAACAACGTCCCCCCACCCCCCCAGAGGGCGTGCGCGCCCACGCATCTCTTGCTGCTGGCCCGCAAGTTCAAACCGCACCCCCTACCTCGTTCAGTATACCTCACCAGCGCACGAGGAGCGCGCTCCCTTCTCCTGGCTTCCCGGCGCGGGCGGTGACGACGTGGGGCTTTTGCGACGATTTGCTGGCGGATTTCTTTTTCACAACTGGCTCGTCGGCACCATTTTTACTGATGAGGCTGCTCAGCGTGCACCTGTTTTTTTTGTCAAATCAAACGCACAGCGCGAGATTTTTGCGCACACTGGCCATTACGAATTGCTTCCCAACCCTTTCTTTAGGCCAAGCAAGGAGCCTGTGAACCCCAGGCTGGAAACCCCTGAGATTTATAAAAGCAGAGATACCTTTCTCCCCCCAGGGTTACAATGTACAATGCCAGAGGGCACGGTGAGAGGGGTAACTTTAAAGATGTTAGGGAAAAGTTTTTTTTTTAAATATACACAGAGTGTTGGGTGTCTGGAATGTGCTGCCTAGGGTGGTGGTAGAAGCCAATAAATTAGGGACTTTTAAGAAACATTTAGATAGGTGAACGTGAGGAAAATGGAAGGATATCCAATGATGCGAGGCATTGATCGTGTGGATAGTCAGAGGCTTTTTCCCAGGGCTGAAATGGCTAGCACGAGAGGGCACAGTTTTAAGGTGCTTGGAAGTAGGTACAGAAGAGATGTCAGGGGTAAGTTTTTCACGCAGAGAGTGGTGAGTGTGTGGAATGGGCTGCCAGCAACGGTGGTGGAGGCGGATACGATAGGGTCTTTTAAGAGACTCCTGGACAGGTACATGGAGCTTAGAAAAATAGAGGGCTACAGGTAAGCCTAGGTAACTTCTAAAGTAAGGACATGTTCGGCACAGCTTTGTGGGCCAAAGGGCCTGTATTGTGCTGTAGGTTTTCGCTATTTCTATGACATGGACGTTGTGCAGCTAGAAGGGGTTAGTTTAGTTGGCCACTCACTCAGCGATTCAGGAACAGCTTCTTCCCCTCCACCATCAGATTTCTGAATGGGACAATGAACCCATAGAAACATAGAAAACCTACAGCACAATACAGGCCCTTCAGCCCACAATGCTGTGCTGAACATGTCCTTACTTCAGAAATTACCTAGGGTTACCCATAGCCCTCTAATTTTCTAAGCTCCATGTACCTGTCCAGGCGTCTCTTAAAAGACCCTATCATATCCGCCCCCACCACTGCCACTGGCAGCCCACTCCACACACTCACCACTCCCTGTTTAAAAAACTTACCCCTGACATCTCCTCTGTACCTACTTCCAAGCACCTTAAAACTGTGCCCTCTCGTGCTAGCCATTTCAGCCCTGGGGAAAAACCTCTGACTATCCACACGATCAATGCCTCTCATCATCTCATACACCTCTATCGGGTCACCTCTCATCCTCCGTCGCTCCAAGGGGAAAAGGCCGAGTTCACTCAACCTATTCTCAAAAGGCACGTTCCCCAAATCCAGGCAACATCCTTGTAAATCTCCTCTGCACTCTTTCTATGGTCTCCACATCCTTCCTGCAGAGAGGCGACCAGAACTGAGCACAGTACTCCAAGTGGGGCCTGACCACCACCTCACTACTTTTCCCCTCCAGTTTTGCAGTTCTTATTTTTTTCATACACTTCTTACTTTAATTGAGTTTTCCTTGTTATATATTGACAAAGTACTGCTGTCCCAAAACACCAAATTTCACAAAAGAGGCCAGTGACATTAAACCCGATTCATTTGATTATTGATTTAATGAATTGACGTCGGCGATCACGGTGACCGTGATTGCTCTTGGCAAACTTTCCTGCTGAAGTGGTTTGCCATCGCCTTCTTCTGGGCAGTGACTTTACAAGACGGGTGACCCCACCCCCCCCCCCACCAACCATTATACTTTTATACTTTATATACTTTATTGTCACCAAACAATTGGTACTAGAACGTACAATCATCACGGCGATATTTGATTCTGCACTTCGCGCTCCCTGGATTACAAATCAATAGTAAATACTAAAAATTTAAATTATAAATCATAAATAGAAAAGGGGAAGTAAGGTAGTGCAAAAAAACCGAGAGGCAGGTCCAGATATTTGGAGGGTTCGGCCCAGATCCGGGTCAGGATCCGTTCAGCAGTCTGATCACAGTTGGAAAGAAGCTGTTCCCAACTCTGGCCGTACGAGTCTTCAAGCTCCTGAGCCTTCTCCCAGAGGGAAGAGGGATGCAAAGTGTGTTGGCTGGGTGGGTCGTGTCCTTGATTATCCTGGCAGCACTGCTCCGACAGCGTGCGGTGTAAAGTGAGTCCAAGGATGGAAGATTGGTTTGTGTGATGTGCTGCGTCATGTTCACGATCTTCTGCAGCTTCTTCCGGTCTTGGACAGGACAACTTCCATACCAGGTTGTGATGCACCCTGGAAGAATGCTTTCTACGGTGCACCTATAAAAATTAGTGAGGGTTTTAGGGGACAGGCCAAATTTCTTTAGTTTTTTCAGGAAGTAAAGGCACTGGTGGGCTTCTTGGCAGTGAACTCTGCTTGGTTGGACCAAGTTAGGTCATTTGTGATATTGACCCCGAGGAACTTAAAGCTTTTGACCTGTTCCACTTGCGCACGACCGATGTAAATGGAGTCGTGCAGTCCGCTACTCCTTCTGAAGTCAACAACCAATTCCTTCATCTTGCTGACGTTGAGGGACAGGTTATTGTCTTCGCACCATGCCACCAGGTTCTTAATTTCCTCTCCGTACTCAAACTCATCATTATCAATACTCCTCAGAGACTGTCTGATTGCATATAGGATTTGCGATATGTTCTGGCCACAAGGGTCTGTCACCGAGTTGCATCTCTAACTAGTTAAAATGAAATAATAATAATAAATTAGTGTTCGACTCGGGTGCATAAATTAAAATGAATAATAATAAATTAGGCATAAATTTAAATAAATTGATAATTAAATTAGTCCATTCCTGTGGCTGCCTGACTTAGAGCGGAGGTTCTTGATTCGTCAGGGTGTCAAAAGCTAACGGGAGAAGGCAGGAGAATGGGGGGGGTGGGGGGAGATTGAGAGGGATAATAAATCAGCCCTGCGAAAGGCAAAAAAGTTTAGCTTTGAAGGTGCAGAGCTCTTTGGTACAAGGGATGCCGGTGGCCAATTTGAAACAGCCTGGATGAGTGAAGTGTTGAGGACATCCAGGAAGGCACCAGCCCTCGCGCACCCTTCTTCCCCCACCCCCCCAGCCTCCGAGCACTCGGCCTGGGACGTCACCCGGCCCGGCCACCTTACCAGGGTTGAATCTCTGCGGGGTTGAACTTCTAACCCGCCCCCCCCCACCCGATACTTCCCTCCTAACACCCTAAAATGCTGCCCCCTGGCACGAGTCAGTCATGAACTACTTGTAGTGCTCCTTGCTCTAATTCCTATTGGGAACGGCTCCGTTTCAGCGTTAGTGACCTGGTTTCAATCCCACCGCCGTCTGTAAAGCAGTCTGCACAAGGTTTCTGTCTCTATCCACCTTCCACCTTCAGAATTTCATGCCCCACATACCGTCCTGTGCTGCGAAAGTCTTGGGTGGGTATAGTGGCATTCAAAAGTTTGGGCACCCCTGGTCAAAATTTCTGTTACTGCCAATAGTTAAGTAAGTAGAAGATGAACTGATCTCCAAAAGTTATAGCGTTAAAGACGAAACATTCTTTTCAACATTTTAAGCAAGATTAGTGTATTATTTTTCTTTTGCACAATTTTAGATTGAAAAAAAGCAGAGTAGTTTGGGCACCCCAAGAGATTTGACCTCTCAGATAACTTTTACCAAGGTCTCAGACCTTAAAAGTTAGGGCTATGGCTTGTTCACAGTCATTGTTAGGAAAGGCCAGGTGATGCAAATTTCAAAGCTTTATAAATACCCTGACTCCTCAAACCTTGTCCCAACAATCAGCAGCCATGGTCTCCTCTAAGTAGCTGCCTAGCACTCTGAAAATTAAAATAAATGATGCCCACAAAGCAGGAGAAGGCTATAAGAAGATAGCAAAATGTTTTCAGGTAGCCGTTTCCTCAGTTCGTAATGTAATTAAGAAACGGCTGGAGGTCAAGTTGAGGACCAAGAAAACTTTCTGAGAGAACTGCTCATAGGATTGCTAGAAAGGCAAATCAAAACCCCCGTTTGACGGCAAAAGACCTTCAGGAGGATTTAGCAGACTCTGGAGTGGTGGTGCACTGTTCTGCTGTGCAGCGACACCCGCACAAATATGATCTTCATGGAAGAGTCATCAGAAGAAAACCTTTCCTGCATCCTCACCACAAAATTCAGCGTAGAAGTTTGCAAAGGAACATCTAAACAAGCCTGATGCATTTTGGAAACAAGTCCTGTGGACTGATGAAGTTAAAATAGAACTTTCTGGCCGCAATGAGCAAAGGTATGTTTGGAGAAAAAAGGGTGCAGAATTTCATGAAAAGAACACCTCTCCAACTGTTAAGCACGGGGGTGGATCGATCATGCTTTGGGCTTGTGTTGCAGCCAGTGGCACGGGGAACATTTCACTGGACGAGGGAAGAATGAATTCAATTAAATACCAGCAAATTCTGGAAGCAAACATCACACCGTCTGTAAAAAAAAAAAGCCGAAGATGAAAAGAGGATGGCTTCTACACCAGGATAATGATCCTAAACACCCCTCAAAATCCACAATGGACTACCTCAAGAGGTGCAAGCTGAAGGTTTTGCCATGGCCCTCACAGTCCCCCGACCTAAACATCATCGAAAATCTGTGGATAGACCTTAAAAGAGCAGTGCATGCAAGACAGCCCAAGAACCTCACAGAACTAGAAGCCTTTTGCAAAGAAGGGTGAAAATCCCCCAAACAAGAATTGAAAGACTCTTAGCTGGCTACAAAAAGTGTTTACAAGCTGTGACACTTGCCAAAGGGGGTGTTACTAAGTACTGACCCAAACTTTTGCTTCGGGCCCTTTTCCTTTTTTGTTATTTGGAAACTGTAAAAGATGGAAATAAAAAAAAAAAAAGTTTTCTTGCTTTAAGAAATGTGTCCTCTTTAACTTTATGCCTTTTGGAAATCAGGTCACCCTTTACTCGCCTAGCTATTCATAGTAACAGAAACTTTGACCAGGGGTGCCCAAACTTTGGCGTGCGTGCGCACGCCCTTAACTCCTGGCGGAGTCGTCAGGGCACAGTTGTGACGAGCTTTTTTTTAATGCTTATCATACGGCGTGTCTTGGGCATCTGAGACCTGGCGGAGCCCATCCCCCTCCTGTTTTTTTTTGATGAGGTCGAGTTGTTTGCTCAACACTCAACCCAGGCATGGACGGAGAGCGTGAAAGGGAGCCGGCCAGATCTGAACTCGGGACCTCTCACCCCGAAGTCCAGTGGCTGATGCCACTACGCCACCAGCCGGCTACTGTGCGTGTGTGTCTGTGTCTATATATATCGTCAGTCTCTCGGGGTCCGAGGAAGGCTAAAAGATTGCGCAGTCATCTGTGGATACACGTGTCTTCGGAAGCCGAAGGCAGGTTGGACGCGGAATGGCGGTTGTTAGAACAGGTGCATAACACAGCTTCGTGGCGTCGGTCTCGTGCTGCTGCAAGGCGCTGATTTCAGTCGTGCTCAAAGTCAGATGTGGCTTTTCTGGCCAGAGCGCGCCACGCAGCCCTGTCGGCTGCGGACTCCTCCAGTTGTCGAGGCTGGAGGTCTGCCCATTTGAGGTACGGTTTCAGATTGTCTTTGAATCTTTTTTTTGGGGGGGTTCAGCCCAGATTGTGACTGCCATGCTCAAGCTCACCGTACACCAGCTGCCTGGGGATTCTTGTTTCACCCGGGCCGAACCCTCCAAATATCCGGACCTGCCTCTCGGTTTTTTTGCACTACCTTACTTCCCATTTTTCTATTTTCTATTTATGATTTATAATTTAAGTTTTTAACATTTACTATCGATTTGTAATCCAGAGAGTGGGAAGTGCAGAATCAAATATCGCTGTGATGATTGTACGTTCTAGTATCAATTGTTTGGCGACAATGAAGTGCAGATAATCTTACATAGCGTTCGACTAACACAGCCCGGACGACACTTACCACCTAATCGGATTTTAACGAACCAGTCATGGATATACCACCCACCACCAACATACACAAGCGGACTAATCACAGGACACATAACAGACGAACAATCACCAGCAATTCATTCGAAATTGCAGTGATGTTGCCTAGCTGGGTAACCAAACGTCTGCAAGCTAACAAGCCAGCTCGACGAGCTACTCAACAACAACATATCTGAAATGTTGAGCGTGTGGCCAACTAAACTAATCCCTTCTGCCCACAGAATGTCCATTTCTTCCCAATTTCCTCACATTCATGCACGTGGCCGAGTGGTTAGGGCATTGGGTTCACGATCCGAAGGTCGTGGGTTCGAGTCTCGGCCAAGGCAGTGCGTTGTGTCTTTGAGCAAGGCACTTAACCACACCTGGAGTACTGTGTACAGTTTTGGTCTCCAAATTTGAGGAAGGACATTCTTGCTATTGAGGGAGTGCAGCGTAGGTTCACTGGGTTAATTCCCGGGATGGCGGGACTGTCATATGTTGAAAGATTAGAGCGACTGGGCTTGTATACGCTGGAGTTTAGAAGGCTGAGAGGGGATCTGATTGAAACATATAAGATTATTAAGGGATTGGACATGCTAGAGGCAGGAAACATGTTCCCGATGTCGGGGGAAGTCCAGAACCAGAGGCCACAGATTAAGAATAAGGGGTAGACAATTTAGAATGGAGCTGAGGAAAAACTTTTTCACACAGAGGGTTGTGGTTCTGTGGAATGCTCTGCCTCAGAAGGCAGTGGAGGCCAATTCTCTGGATTCTTTCAAAAAAGAGTTAGATAGAGCTCTTAACGATAGCGGAGTGAAGGGATATGGGGAGAAGGCAGGAAAAGGGATACTGATTGTGGATGATCAGCCATGATCACAGTGAATGGTGGTGCTGGCTCGAAGGGCTGAATGGCCTACTCCTGCACCCATTGTTTCTCTGTAGCAGCAATGTTTGGGTTATGACCAGAGATAACAGGGTTTGGAATGCTGGGGTTATCCAAATGAGAGAAACGTTGTTCTTTCTTGTGAAGAGAGATTTTCGCAGTGTTTTGCTGGGCAGAGATGAGGAGAGAAGACGCGAATGGAGAGGGTCGGTAGACTGCCGGACGGGGCGGACTCAGAGTGAGGGTCCGAACGGCAGCGACGATCGGAGGAGGTCGATGGTGGACGATCGATTTATCGGTGAGCTCCAACTTTGCGCAGTAAACTGTCTCATGAGACTGGGCCTGCTTTCTTTTTTTCTGTTTCTTTACCAACCATAGAGTCAAAGTAAGAATTATAAAGCTCACTCTTAGTGAGATTTAACTTATAACCTGAAAAAAAAGACTAAAGACATTTTTAATATTATCTCAAAGGTAGTGAATACAGATATTTCTCCCCATCCTATTACTGCTATCTTTGGATTACCTAAAATTTCCAGCGATCTTTCCCCTTCAGCCCATAGATTGATTGCATTTCTTACTTTAATGGCGAAAAGATGTATTTTACAACATTGGAAGGAGATTAATGCCCCAACTACATTCTTTTGGTGTTCCCAGACGATACTACGTTTAAATTTGGAGAAAATCAGAAGTAATCTTTATGATACTTCAGTTAAATTTGAACAGACCTGGAGATCTTTTATACAACATTTTCATTTAATGTAATTTTTTTTTCCCTCTTTGCCCATATTTACATTCCGGTGTTGCTTTTTAACTGTTTTTAATGGAGGTCGGGTTTGAGGACGTGATTGTCTTAAGTTGTTTAAGTCTACTTGATACTTAGTTAGCCCATTGTTTTGCTTTTTAGGTTAGTTGCATGGTGGGTTTTTTTGGGGTCTTTTTGGGTTTTTTCTTCTCTTTATTGATATGTATGGAAAATTAGTATACTATTATATTACCTCGTTATTTTATATCTAAACTGCACTGTTTTTACTAATTTTTTTTGTGTGTATTAATATCTCTTGTAAATTTATATCGCAACAGTGTATTAGTGTCTACATGGTTTACCTTTTGTGTACTAATTCAATAAAAAGATTTAAAAAGAAAGAAAGAATTATAAAGGTCAATCATTTAATCACATATTGTGTACTGCTTGTTATTTTCGGGGTACTGATTTGTAACAGGGGACACATCCACCCAAATGAGATTTCTTAAGTTTGGTCGGGCCGGGGCTATCACCCCCTAAATTAAGCCGCTAGCCGAAACAAGAGTTACATACATATATACATATTTTTTTTTTAAATGAGAGAGCATAATTTAAAATTTAAAATGACTGCAGTTCTGTGCAAAAGTCTCAGGCAATAGATAGATTGACGGACGGACAGAATGACCCAACTCCAGGGTGCCCAAGACTTCTGCACAGTGCTGCCATCATTTAAAATGATACCCTCCCGTAAAGCATTCAAACGGTCACGCTGTGGCCCCCCCCACGCGGGGAGAAACCCCATCGCAGCGTGCTGGCATCACTCGAAGATCCCCAGTGTCTGCGAAACCCCTTGCGTTCATCGATTCAAAAATGTTGGAGGAACTCAGCAGGCCAGGCAGCGTCCATGGGGGGAAGAAAAAGTACAGTCGGCGTTTCGGGCCGAGACCAACTGGAGAGAGAGAGGTTATGATTATGAGGACACGCAGTCCCCTTTTATCGTCATTTAGTAATGCATGCATTAAGAAATGATACAACGTTTTTCCAGAATGATATCACGAAAACGCATGACAAACCAACTTAAAAACTAACAAAAAGCACAAAATTATAACTTATAGTTACAACTGTGCAAACAATACCGTAATTTGATAAAGAACAGACTATGGCACGGTAAAAGTCTCAAAGTCTCTCGAAAGTCCCATCACCTCACGCAGACAGTAAACCTCCAGCCTGCCAAAGGGTCTGAAACGTCCACTGTTTACTCTTTTCCATAGACGTTCCCTGGCCTGCCGAGTTCCTCCGGCATTTTGTGTGTGTTGCTCTGGATTTCCATCTGTTTGTTTATAAATCGTCTTACTTTGGGGCAGTTGCAGTCAGATCTGAGCTCTGCTTCTGGCCAAGCCTCCAAGACCGGGCAACGTAGCCGATATGATTTCAGTGATTGACCCGCCCTACAAATATCACCCGTACCGGCCGTGGGGGAAGAAGGGTCGGCGAAAGGCTAATGGACGAGGTCGTCAACTTGCAGTTTTTCCTCTTTGAACTTGTCCTGGGAGGGTCGCCCCACGCCAAAACAGGTCAAAGGTTGGCGGCCGGACTGGTCCTCCAGGCTTGGAGGTTCATCTTGCCCGGGCGGGTCAAGAAATGGTTACAGAAATAACAATGAAAAGCCCTGTAACCCGAGTGCGACGCTATTCCCGAGTCTCGGCCCGGGACTTGCGTGACAGAGGGTGGTGAGGGGAAGAACTTCACTGGGCCCCATGGAGGGCGGAGGAAACTGTGGGAGACCAAAGACAACTTGGCGCCGTGCGGCAGAGGCAGAGATGAGGACCCCAGACCACAGCTGGGGCACTGGAGAGAAGCTGGCCAAGGACAGAGAGAGATGGAGAGCCTTCGCTCCCGCCCGAACAGGAAGTAACTAACTTGGTTTTCACTCACATCCCTTGGGAGGGAGGGCGGAGAAGATAGCGGCGCGAAGCAACGCATGCGGCCTCTCCGGTGATGAATATCTGTTATCCGTCAAGTAGGGTGCCGTGCACAATTCTGATTTTATGGAGACGGACATTGAGAAGCACGGAGGAACATCTGCTGAAACTTGTGAAATGCCTGCTTCGCTGCCACTGTGTGATCCGAAGTCTCCAGAGGGGAAGGCCCCGAGTCCTCGGCTTTGCCTGCTGCTTGGCGGCCGGGGCCAGGTTCGAAGCGCTCGGCAGAGATGGTGGGCGGTGTCGGAGGCTCGAAGTTTTCGGACGTACTCAGAGTTGGACTGTGGTCGGGTGCTTCCAGGGTGCTGCATCGGCAAGTTTGCGGCTGGAAGCTCACGGCAGGGAGAGTTTTTCTTCCTTCTACCGTCTGCGTGAGATGATGGGACTTTCCAGAGACTTTGAGACTTTTTTTTTTACCATGCCCGTGGTCTGTTCTTTATCAAATTACAGTATTGCTTTGCACTGTTGAACTATATGTTATAATTATGTGGTTTTTGTCAGTTTTAGTCTTGGTTTGTCTTGTGATATCATACTGGAGGACCGTTCTATCATTTTTCAATGCATGCATTTCTAAATGACAATAAACGAGGACTGAGCGTCCTCATAATCTAATCTAATCTACCATGGGGCATCTGATTCAGAACCACATCATTGCCCTCGACCACCACCCGCGGCCCCTCCCCGGAGACTCGTCACCTACCGCATCCCAAGCCTCCGGGTCATTCCTGAACAGGGTGCTGGTCAGCTCGACGGACAGCCGCTTGCGGTAATCCTGGGACTTGTCTTCGGATATCCGGAATAACACCGCAGCCGCGTAGGTAGCTGCAGAACGAGAGAGAGAGGGGAGGAGGTCAGTTCCATTCGCAGCCGCATCCTCCCCACCACTGCGCGAAAACAGGCCATTTGGCCCTTCTGCACCAGCTTCTACCCCACCCCCGACTTCTATTTGCCCTTCTCCAAGCATTCTGAGTTCCAGAGGGACATCAGAGGAGGCCATTTGGTCCATCTGGTCCTCCGACGCCCCGACTATTGTGCTGAGTGCTAGAATCACATCGATAATATAAAGCAGGGTACTAAGAGTAAAAATAAAAAATAAAAGGGAGGTGAGAGTTGATATTGGACCACCGGAAAATGGCGCTGGTGAGGTTGTAATGGGGGACAAAGGAACGGCAGATGAACTTAACGGGTACTTTGCTTCAGTCTTCACTGTGGAAGACACTAGCAGTGTGCCAGAGGTCCGTGAGTGTCAGGGAGCAGGAGTGAGTGCCATTGCTGTTACAAAGGGAAAAAGTGCTGGACAATCTCAAAGGTCTTATGGAGGATAAATCACCTGGATGAGCTGGACTACGTCCCAGAGTCGTAACAGAGGTTGCTGAAGAGACAACGGACGCATTGGTCATGGTCTTTCAAGAATCACTTGATTCTGGCATGGTCCCGGAGGGCTGGAAGATTACAAATGTCACCCCACTCTTTAAGGAGGGGAGGAAGGCAAAAGAAAGGAAATTATAGGCCAGTTCGCCTAACCTCAGTGGTTGGAAAAATGTTGGAGTCCATTATTAGAGATAAAAGTTTCGGGGTATGGAGACCAATGATAAGATGTGAAATTTTTCTGTAAAGGGAAATCTTGCCCGACAAATCTGTTAGAATTCTTTGAGAAAGTAAGAAGCAGAGTGGCCAAAGGAGAGAGTGGATGTCATTTACTTAAGATTTTCAGAAGGCATTTCAGGCTGCTTAACAATATAAAATCCTATGGGGTTACAGGAAGTCTACTGGCATGGATAGGGGAATGGCTGACAGGCAGGAAGCAATGAGTCGGTCAGTATTGGGACGGCTGCTTTTCACATTGTTTGTCAATGATTTGGATAATGGAATTGATGGCTTTGTGGCAAAGTTTGCAGAGGATACAAGAATAGGTGGAGGGGTAGGCAGTGCTGAGGAAGCAATGTGATTGCAGCAGAACTTAGACAAATTGGAAGAATGGGCAAGATACTGGCAGATGGAATACAATGTTGGGGAAATGTACGATAATGCAGTTTGGTAAAAACAAGAGTGCAGACTACTATCTAAATGGGGAGAAGGTCAAATATCAGAGGTGCAAAGGGACTTAGGAGTCCTGGTGAAAGACTCCCAGAAGGTTAATTCACAAGTTGACTCTGTGGTAAAGGCGGTAAATGCAGTGTTGGCATTTATTTCATGGGGAATAGAGTGCAAAAGCGAGGAGATAATGCCGAGCCTTTCTTAGTCAGGCCACACTTGGAGGATTGTCAACAGTTTTGGGCACCGTATCCCAGAAAGGGTATGTTGTCATCGGACAGAGTCCAGAGGAGGTTCAGAAGGATGAGTCCGGGAGTGAAGGGGTTAACAGATGAGGCACGTTTGGCAGCTTTGGGCCTGTACTCACTGGAATTTAGAAGAACGAATGGGGATCTCATTGAAACCTATCGAATGTTGAAATGACTAGATAGGGTGGATGTGGAGAGGATGTTTCCTATCGTGGGGGAGTCTGGGACCAGAGGACACAGATAGAGTGGATGTGGAGAGGATGTTTCCTATAGTGGGGGAGTCTGGGACCAGAGGACACAGATAGAGTGGATGTGGAGAGGATGTTTCCTATCGTGGGGGGAGTCTAGGACCAGAGGACACAGATAGAGTGGATGTGGAGAGGATGTTTCCTATAGTGGGGGAGTCTAGGACCGGAGGACACAGATAGAGTGGATGTGGAGAGGATGTTTCCTATAGTGGGGGAGACTAGGACCAGAGGACACAGATAGAGTGGATGTGGAGAGGATGTTTCCTATAGTGGGGGAGTCTAGGACCAGAGGACACAGATAGAGTGGATGTGGAGAGGATGTTTCCTATAGTGGGGGAGTCTAGGACCAGAGGACACAGATAGAGTGGATGTGGAGAGGATGTTTCCTATAGTGGGGGAGTCTAGGACCAGAGGACACAGATAGAGTGGATGTGGAGAGGATGTTTCCTATAGTGGGGGAGTCTAGGACCAGAGGACACAGATAGAGTGGATGTGGAGAAGATGTTTCCTATAGTGGGGGAGTCTAGGACCAGAGGACACAGATAGAGTGGATGTGGAGAGGATATTCCCTATAGTGGGGGAGTCTAGGACCAGAGGACACAGATAGAGTGGATGTGGAGAGGATGTTCCCTATAATGGGGGAGTCTAGGACCAGAGGACACAGATAGAGTGGATGTGGAGAGGATGTTTCCTATAGTGAGGGAGTCTAGGACCAGAGGACACAGATAGAGTGAATGTGGGGAGGATGTTCCCTATAGTGGGGGAGTCTAGGACCAGAGGACACAGATAGAGTGGATGTGGAGAGGATGTTTCCTATAGTGGGGGGGGGGGGGGGTCTAGGACCAGAGGACACAGATAGAGTGGATGTGGAGAGGATGTTTCCTATAGTGGGGGAGTCTAGGACCAGAGGACACAGATAGAGTGGATGTGGAGAAGATGTTTCCTATAGTGGGGGAGTCTAGGACCAGAGGACACAGATAGAGTGGATGTGGGGAGGATGTTCCCTATAGTGGGGGAGTCTAGGACCAGAGGACACAGATAGAGTGGATGTGGAGAGGATGTTTCCTATAGTCGGGGGAGTCTGGGACCAGAGGGCACAGATAGAGTGGATGTGGAGAGGATGTTTCCTATAGTGGGGGGGGGGGGGGGGGGGTCTAGGACCAGAGGGCACAGATAGAGTAGATGTGGAGAAGATGTTTCCTATAGTGGGGGAGTCTAGGACCAGAGGACACAGATAGACTGGATGTGGAGAGGATGTTTCCTATTGTGGGGGAGTCTAGGACCAGAGGACACAGATAGAGTGGATGTGGAGAGGATGTTTCCTATAGTGGGGGAGTCTAGGACCAGAGGACACAGATAGAGTGGATGTGGAGAGGATGTTTCCTATGGTGGGGGCACAACTCAGAATAGAGGGAGTCCCTTTAGAACAGGGGTTTAACATTTTTTTTATCCCCATGCCATTAAGCAAGGGGGCCATGGGCCTCAGGTTGTGAACCCCTACTTTAGAACAGAAACAAGGAGATTTTTTTTTTAGCCAGAGGGAGGAGAATCTGTGACATTTCGATAGCTGTGGAGGCCAAGATCGCTGTGTATATTTAAAGCAGAGGTTGGCTGTTTCTTGATTGATAAGGGCCTTCATAGGTTGCGGGGCGAAGGCAGGATAATTGGGTTGACAGAGGAAACAAATCAACCATGACGGAACGGTGGACCAGACTCTCCACACCCACTCTATCTGTGTCCTCTGGTCCTAGACTCCCCCACTATAGGAAACATCCTCTCCACATCCACTCTATCTGTGCCCTCTGGTCCTAGACTCCCCCACTATAGGAAACATCCTCTCCACATCCACTCTATCTGTGTCCTCTGGTCCGAGACTCTCCCACTATAGGCCGAATGGCCTGATTCTCATCTGAGGCCAACTGAGGTCTCTGGAGTTTCATTTTGAGGACCCTTGGGGGTTTTGCACCCTGCACCCTAGTGGCATGACCACTGGAACCGGTCAGTGGGAAGCCGCCTAGGGGACTGTGGTTTATAGGGCCACAGAGGTAATCCTGTCCCTGCACCCCTAACCGGATTCCCCACCCACCTCTCCCAGCCCCCACTCACCCTCCCCATCTCCCGTGCCCCAGCCGCGGCCACATGGGAAGCACGTCCCCGCCACGTCGCCACCACGCCCACTTACCAATGCCCTCATTGGACGAGTGCAGCATGTCGGTCAGGGGCACCGTGGCCTGCTCCTGGTCCATCTCCTCCGCCGCCACCCGATCCTGGGCCAGCTCGCACAGGACGCCGGCCGCCACACGCTGGATGTTCTCCACTGGGGAGTACAGGAGCTGGCAGAGAGGGGCAAGGGGCAGGGTCATTCTCAGGGGGACCACGCCGGATGAGCTTCAAGCACTTCTGGTCTGAAGGCAAGCTGGACCACCTGGGTCTGCACTCGAGTGAGATGAGAAACTGCCGCGTTCTTGTTCTTACAGAAACATGGCTCCAGGGCACCGTCCCATGCACGTTCAAGCTACAGGCCGTGACACTGGGCTGCATTTTAATTTGTAGCTGTTATGTTTTTTCATAACTATACATGCTATGTATAACTGTTGACATTATGATTTGCACCTTGGCCCTGCAAGAATGTTGTTTGGATTGGCTGTATTCATGGGCATGGTTGAACCACAATTGAACTTCAACTTGACCTGACTAAATAATATATTCACAAGACACAGGAGGAGAAATAGGCCATTCAGCCCATCAGGTCTGCTCTGCCATCCATCATAGCTGATTTACTATCCCTCTCAACCCCATTCTCCTACCCTCTCCCCGTAACCTCTGACGCCCTGGCTAATCAAGAACCTATCAACCTCCACTTTAAATACACCCAGTGGCTTGGCCTCCACAGCCGCCTGTGGCAACAACTTCCACAGATTCACCTCCCTCTGGCTGAGGACGCGCAAAACGGAGTTCTTCTCCTTTCAACTCCTTGCCAGCAGCAGACTCGATGGGCTGAGTGGCCTGACTCTTGCTCCTATGTCTTACGGTCTCACGGGAAGGGCCGTGGCTCTGTGTCTGGGCCACTTCAGAGCAGAAGGACATCCCTTTAGAGCAGAGACGAGGAGGATTTTCTTCAGCCGGGGGGAATTTATTGCCACGGACGGCTGTGGAGACCAAGTCATTGGGTGTATTTAAAGCAGAGGTGGACAGGTTCTTGATTCGTCAGGGCGTCAAAGGTTACTGGGAGAAGGCAGGAGAGCGGGTTTGAGAGGGATAGTAAATTGGCCATGATGGAATGGTGGAGCAGGCTCGATGGGCTGAACAGCCTCGCTCTATTCCTGTCTCTTACGGAAACAGACTCACTCGCACAAGTTGGGAACAGAACCCACACAGGCCCTCCCCCGTGCAAGTCTGACTAGATCAAGTCCGGGAGGCGCCCAGTCTCAACGGCCTCACACGTATGCCCGCAACTATTCACCAGGCGACGAAGAGCAGCGGGTGCCAACGAGAAACGCTACCCCAGGTCAGTGGCTTCTGGGATCACAGAAGGTACGAGGGCTGGTAAGTCAGTGCACCCAGAGCTCAAGATCCCACCCTGAGCTAATCCCGGTGGGGGGAGGGGTGCGGATGGGGTGGGGTTTGATGTTTCCTTGAACGAGTTCCATGGTATGTGTTTCTTGGCTGCTATGGGAGACGTCTTCTGCATACATACTCCAAATCTGCCAACGTAGCAGCAGTGGTCAGTTTCAGGTGGGGGGGGGGGGTTAAAAAAAAAATTAATGACCCTCTTGTCCCGAGAAATCTAAGGACATCCCGTCACTGGAGAATCACCCACGATCGATCCCAGGAACGAAAGGGTTGAGGCATGAGGGCCTGTACTCGTTGGAATTTAGAAAAATGGGGGGGCGGGGGTGTACTCGTTGGAATTTAGAAGAATGGGGGGGACTCATTGGAATTTAGAAGAATGGGGGGGACTCATTGGAATTTAGAAGAATCGGGGGGACTCGTTGGAATTTAGAAGAATGGGGGGGACTCGTTGGAATTTAGAAGAATGGGGCAGGGGGGAATCTCGTTGGAATTTAGAAGAATGGGGGGACTCGTTGGAATTCAGAAGAATGGGGGGGACTCGTTGGAATTTAGAAGAATGGGGGGGACTCGTTGGAATTTAGGAGAATGGGGCGGGGGGAATCTCGTTGGAATTTAGAAGAATGGGGGGGACTCATTGGAATTTAGAAGAATGGGGGGGACTCATTGGAATTTAGAAGAATGGGGGGACTCGTTGGAATTTAGAAGAATGGGGGGACTCGTTGGAATTTAGAAGAATGGGGGGACTCGTTGGAATTTAGAAGAATCGGGGGGACTCGTTGGAATTCAGAAGAATGGGGGGGACTCGTTGGAATTTAGAAAAATGGGGGGGACTCGTTGGAATTTAGAAGAATGGGGGGGACTCATTGGAATTTAGAAGAATGGGGGGGACTCGTTAGAATTTAGAAGAATGGGGGGACTCGTTGGAATTCAGAAGAATGAGGGGGACTCGTTGGAATTTAGAAGAATGGGGCAGGGGGAATCTCATTGGAATTCAGAAGAATGAGGGGGACTCGTTGGAATTTAGAAGAATGGGGGGACTCGTTGGAATTTAGAAAAATGGGGGGGACTCGTTGGAATTCAGAAGAATGAGGGGGACTCGTTGGAATTTAGAAGAATGGGGGGGACTCGTTGGAATTTAGAAGAATGGGGCGGGGGGAATCTCGTTGGAATTTAGAAGAATGGGGGGGACTCGTTGGAATTTAGAAGAATGGGGCGGGGGGAATCTCGTTGGAATTTAGAAGAATGGGGGGACTCGTTGGAATTCAGAAGAATGGGGGGGACTCGTTGGAATTTAGAAGAATGGGGCGGGGGGAATCTCGTTGGAATTTAGAAGAATGGGGGGACTCGTTGGAATTCAGAAGAATGGGGGGGACTCGTTGGAATTTAGAAGAATGGGGGGGACTCGTTGGAATTTAGGAGAATGGGGCGGGGGGAATCTCGTTGGAATTTAGAAGAATGGGGGGGACTCATTGGAATTTAGAAGAATGGGGGGGACTCATTGGAATTTAGAAGAATGGGGGGACTCGTTGGAATTTAGAAGAATGGGGGGACTCGTTGGAATTTAGAAGAATGGGGGGACTCGTTGGAATTTAGAAGAATCGGGGGGACTCGTTGGAATTCAGAAGAATGGGGGGGACTCGTTGGAATTTAGAAAAATGGGGGGGACTCGTTGGAATTTAGAAGAATGGGGGGGACTCATTGGAATTTAGAAGAATGGGGGGGACTCGTTAGAATTTAGAAGAATGGGGGGACTCGTTGGAATTCAGAAGAATGAGGGGGACTCGTTGGAATTTAGAAGAATGGGGCAGGGGGAATCTCATTGGAATTCAGAAGAATGAGGGGGACTCGTTGGAATTTAGAAGAATGGGGGGACTCGTTGGAATTTAGAAAAATGGGGGGGACTCGTTGGAATTCAGAAGAATGAGGGGGACTCGTTGGAATTTAGAAGAATGGGGGGGACTCGTTGGAATTTAGAAGAATGGGGCGGGGGGAATCTCGTTGGAATTTAGAAGAATGGGGGGGACTCGTTGGAATTTAGAAGAATGGGGCGGGAGGAATCTCGTTGGAATTCAGAAGAATGGGGGGGACTCGTTGGAATTTAGAAGAATGGGGGGGACTCATTGGAATTTAGAAGAATGGGGCGGGGGGAATCTCATTGGAATTTAGAAGAATGGGGGGGACTCATTGGAATTTAGAAAAATGGGGGGGACTCGTTGGAATTCAGAAGAATGGGGGGGACTCGTTGGAATTCAGAAGAATGGGGGGGACTCATTGGAATTTAGAAAAATGGGGAGGACTCATTGGAATTTAGAAAAATGGGGGGACTCATTGGAATTTAGAAGAATGGGGGGGACTCGTTGGAATTTAGAAGAATGGGGGGACTCGTTGGAATTTAGAAGAATGGGGGGGACTCGTTGGAATTTAGAAGAATGGGGCAGGGGGAATCTCGTTGGAATTTAGAAGAATGGGGGGACTCGTTGGAATTCAGAAGAATGAGGGGGACTCGTTGAAATTTAGAAGAATGGGGCAGGGGGAATCTCGTTGGAATTTAGAAGAATGGGGCGGGGGGAATCTCGTTGAGACCTATGGAATATTGAGAGGCCTAGGTAGAGTGGATGTGGAGAGGATGTTTGCAGATCCAGGACCTGAGAATAGATGACCCTTTAGACCGGGGATGAGGTTCTTGAGCCAGAGGGTATAAATCTGTGGAATTCATCGCTACAGGTGGCTGTGGAGGCCAAGTCATTGGGTGTATTTGAAGCGAAGGCTGACAGGGTCTCGATTCGTCGAGGCATCAAAGGTTACGGGGAGAAGGCGGGAGAACGGGGGTTAGGAGGAATAGTAAATCAGCCAGGATGGAATAGCACTCGATAGGCTGAACAGCCCAATTCTGCTCCTGTGTCCAATGATCAAACAAAGAGGATCTCCAGCACTTCCAACGTGCTTCTATCAAACTACATAAACCACAAGTTATGTGCGGACTGCCCCCAGCACATCCTTGGGTTGTGTTGGCCGTTGAAGAACTCAAAATGATGCAATTCACCGTACATTCTGGCACACACGTGACAGACGGATATGAACCTGCACCCGAAGCCTTTCTTTCTCAACAGGAAGGCATCAGATGTCCATGTGGATTCTTGGGAGAGATCCTGAGGCCCCCCCCCCCCATTGCGTCCCAGCTGTCTACGTGACACGCAAGTCAGGGCAGTATGATATGGAGGGCTCCTCCAACACCCCCCCAACCAAAGCAGCTAATGAACCCAAAGGAACGGCAGAGACGGCAAGCACAGTTTGGCACTAGGAGTTGCCGGTCAGTGTAACTCAACGTGGGACTGCCCCGGGGGCTCCAACTCTGGATTTTTCCCTTCGGGAATTACCCCCAAAGCCTTCCCCGAGCGGGTATAGCAGCAAGGCAGTAGATATGGAATCTGACGGGACAGCTTGCCTGTTCTTCTGGTGGAATGTGTGGGTTCCCCACCTCCCACCGGGAGCTCCAATCTCTTCCCCCAGCCCAAAGGCGAATCGGTCATTGTAAATTCTCCCTGGGTGAATCGGTCATTGTAAATTCTCCCGAGGGTGAATCGGTCACTGTAAATTCTCCCTGGGTGAATCGGTCACTGTAAATTCTCCCTAGGGTGAATCGGTTGATGTAAATTCTCCCTGGGTGAATCGGTCGTTGTAAATTCTCCCTGGGTAAATCGGTTGATGTAAATTCTCCCTGGGTGAATCGGTCGTTGTAAATTCTCCCGAGGGTGAATCGGTCACTGTAAATTCTCCGCAGGGTGAATCCGTCGTTGTAAATTCTCCCTAGGGTGAATCGGTCGATGTAAATTCTCTCCAGGGTGATTCGGTTGATGTAAATTCTCCCTAGGGTGAATCGGTCGATGTAAATTCTCTCTAGGGTGAATCGGTCGCTGTAAATTCTCTCCAGGGTGAATCGGTCATTGTAAATTCTCCCTAGGGTGAATCGATCACTGTAAATTCTCCCTAGGGTGAATCGATCACTGTAAATTCTCCCTAGGGTGAATCGGTCGCTGTAAATTCTCCCTAGGCGAATCGGTCACTGTAAATTCTCCCTGGGTGAATCGGTCACTGTAAATTCTCCCTAGGGTGAATCGGTTGATGTAAATTCTCCCTGGGTGAATCGGTCGTTGTAAATTCTCCCTGGGTGAATCGGTCGTTGTAACTTCTCCCGAGGGTGAATCGGTCACTGTAAATTCTCCGTAGGGTGAATCCGTCGTTGTAAATTCTCCCTAGGGTGAATCGGTCGATGTAAATTCTCTCCAGGGTGAATCGGTTGATGTAAATTCTCCCTAGGGTGAATCGGTCGCTGTAAATTCTCTCCAGGGTGAATCGGTCATTGTAAATTCTCCCTAGGGTGAATCGATCACTGTAAATTCTCCCTAGGGTGAATCGGTCGCTGTAAATTCTCCCTAGGCGAATCGGTCACTGTAAATTCTCCCTGGGTGAATCGGTCACTGTAAATTCTCCCTAGGGTGAATCGATCACTGTAAATTCTCCCTAGGGTGAATCGGTCGTTGTAAATCCTGGCAGGATTGCTTTAAATTTTACTTGTTTATCTAGAGTAACAGCCCTCCCGGCCCTTCAAGACGCCCCGCTCCCGCAACCCTCGACAACCTCCCCCCCCCTCACCCCCGAACCACCCGATTAGCCCTAACCGCACGGCAGGGCAATTTACACCAACCAATTAACACACACGACGCATCTTCAGACCCCAGGCTGAGAGAACAGCGCCGGAATTGAACTCCGGAATGCTCTGAGGCTGCTAACAGTGTCACTTAGACCACTACACTACGGTAGGGTCACTTTACGGCGGTGGCGGTGGTGGGGCTGATGGTGGCCCAGCTCGATCAGGCCAGAAGGGTCTGGACGCGCTGTACCCCTAAACGGCTAGAGATTAAAACCTGAGAGCGCAGGGCAGTCGATCACCAGCGGCCCCTGGACCGGAGTCCGGCACTGGCCCTGGTGCAGCGCCAGCGTCTGAAGGAGTCTAGCCGAGAGGGCACGGCGGAGATTACCTGGACGAAGAGAGGGATGGTGTTGAGCTCAGTGATGACCACCCGGTTGGCCTGATCGCGGGCCAGAATATGCAAGGCCCCGGTGCAGCCCTCCACGATCTCGTCCATCCGCACTCCGTCCTGGGCGGGGCAAAGGGCAGAGGTCAGCATCAACGGTTTCCTTGTACACAGAAACAGCGCTGCTCCCGACAGGTAGTCAAACCGCCCAACGCATCACTGGCACTAGCCTACCCACCATCACGGACATTGAATACAGAAAGGGGCCAGTAACATCATGAAAGATCCCACCCACCCTGCTCACAGACCATCTGTCCCACTCCCGTCACGGAGGAGGCTACATAGCATCCACGCCAGGACCACCAGACTCAAAAACAGTGACTTTCCCCCAAGCAGTGAGGCTGATCAACATATCCACCCACTGACCCACCCCCCAACACCCCCAACCGCCCACCGACCCACCCCTCCACACCCCCAACCGCCCACCGACCCACCTCTCCACACCCCCAATCGCCCACCGACCCACCCCTCCACACCCCCAATCACCCACCGACCCACCCCTCCACACCCCCAACCGCCCACCGACCCACCCCTCCACACCCCCAACCGCCCACCGACCCACCCCTCCACACCCCCAATCACCCACCGACCCACCTCTCCACACCCCCAACCGCCCACCGACCCACCTCTCCACACCCCCAATCGCCCACCGACCCACCCCTCCACACCCCCAATCACCCACTGACCCACCCCTCCACACCCCCAATCACCCACTGCTCCACCCCTCCACACCCCCAATCACCCACTGCTCCACCCCTCCACACCCCCAATCACCCACCCCTCCACACCCCCAATCACCCACTTACCCACCCCTCCGCACCCCCAATCACCCACTGACCCACCCCTCCACACCCCCAATCACCCACTGACCCACCCCTCCACACCCCCAATCACCCACTGACCCACCCCTCCACACTCCCAATCACCCACTGACCCACCCCTCCACACTCCCAATCACCCACCGACCCATCAGATATCACTGTGATGATTGTACGTTCTAGTATCAATTGTTTGGCGACAATAAAGTATAAAGTACAAGTATAAGAACAGGTTGAGTGAACTCGGCCTTTTCCCCTTGGAGCGACAGAGGATGAGAGGTGACCTGATAGAGGTGTACAAGATGATGAGAGGCATTTATCATGTGGATAGTCAGAGGCTTTTTCCCAGGGCTGAAATGGCTAGCACGAGAGGGAATAGTTTTAAGGTGCTTGGAAGTAGGTACAGGGGAGATGTCAGGGGTAAGTTTTTTACTCAGAGAGTGGTGAGTGTGTGGAATGGGCTGCCAGCGACGGTGGTGGAGGTGGATACGATAGGGTCTTTTAAGAGACTCCTGGACAGGTACATGGAGCTCAGAGAAATAGAGGGCTGTGGGTAAAGCCCAGGTAATTTCTAAGCTAAGGCAAGGACATGTTCCGCACAGATTTGTGGGCCGAAGGGCCTGTATTGTGCTGTAGGTTTTCTATGTTCCTTTTGGCAGTATTTGTTTATTTTTTTTAAAAAAAGGTCCATTTAGAAATCGGAGGGGAAAAAGCTGTTCCTGAATCGTTGAATGTGTGTCTTCAGGCTCCTGTACCTCCTCCCTGATGGCAGAGGGGAAGAAGCTGTTCCTGAATCGTTGAGTGTGTGTCTTCAGGCTCCTGTACCTCCTCCCTGATGGCAGAGGGGAAGAAGCTGTTCCTGAATCGCTGAGTGTGTGTCTTCAGGCTCCTGTACCTCCTCCCTGATGGCAGAGGGGAAGAAGCTGTTCCTGAATCGTTGAGTGTGTGTCTTCAGGCTCCTGTACCTCCTCCCTGATGGCAGAGGGAAAGAAACTGTTCCTGAATTGTTGAGTGTGTGTCTTCAGGCTCCTGTACCTCCTCCCTGATGGCAGAGGGGAAGAAGCTGTTCCTGAATCGTTGAGTGTGTGCCTTCAGGCTCCTGTACCTCCTCCCTGATGGCAGAGGGGAAGAAGCTGTTCCTGAATCGTTGAGTGTGTGTCTTCAGGCTCCTGTACCTCCTCCCTGATGGCAGAGGGGAAGAAGCTGTTCCTGAATCGTTGAGTGTGTGTCTTCAGGCTCCTGTACCTCCTCCCTGATGGCAGAGGGGAAGAAGCTGTTCCTGAATCGCTGAGTGTGTGTCTTCAGGCTCCTGTACCTCCTCCCTGATGGCAGCAATGAGAAGAGGGCATGCCCTGGGTGACGACAGTGGGTGGAAGCTTTGATGACGGAAGCCGGCTTTTAAATTCGTCCTGGATGGTTGGGAGAGAAAGGGTCAAGGTGAGGGTGACCGTGACCACCTACCATGTACTGTTGCCCCCCGCCGGGGGCCTGCCGCTGGCTGTCCTGGTGAGCTTTGACCAGCAGCTGGACCAGACGAGAGACGACGTTACTCTCCCGGAGGGCGCTGTGATTACCTGGGCACAGCGCCAGGTTGCGCACAAGTCCTACGGTAGCCTGGATGAGAGAGCGGGAGAAAGATTTAAGTGGAGAAAAAAAATCCCCTGTTCTGAAGGAACGAGGGAGCTGTGCGACCCACGGGGTGGCGGGGGGGGGGGTCCCAAGGCTCTACTTCTCTGACCGCCCCCCCCCCCCACAACTCTGTCCGATTTCTTCCCCAGCACCTCACCACCATGCGGTAGACTGATACACAAATCCGAGATGATCTCCCTCTCCCCCACAAACCCCCGAGAAAGATGTTAATAAAATTGAAAGAGTGCAGAGAAACCTTACAAGGATGTTGCCTTAGTTAAGTCGTTAAATATCCCCTGGAGCGTAGGAGAATGAGGGGGGAGATTTGATAGAGGGTGTAGACTGGATGGACACAAGCAAGCTTCTCGCCCGCTGAGGTTGGGTGGGTCATGGGTTAAGGGTGAAAGGTGAAACGTTTCAAGGGGAACATCTTCCCTCAGAGGGTGGAGAGTGTGTGGAACGAGGTGCCAGCACAAGCGGTGGATGCGATCGCGACCTCAACGTTTGAGAGACACCAGGGTAGGTACGTGGGCAATGGCGAGGTCAATGGGACGAGTCACGGACTAGTGAGCCAAGGGGCCTGTTTCTGTGGCGTGGTGCTCCATGAGGAGAGGTTGAGTGAGCCTGGGCTTTCTTTTTTCATTCCTCACTCTTCAGAGCGGAGGAGGACGAGAGGTTGACTCGAGGGGAGGTGTCCAAGACGATGATTGGCATAGACTGAGTGGACAGTCGGAGACTTTCTCCCCCAAGGTGGAATAATACGTGGAGACAACACTTTACAGGGTTTGGAGGCAAGTATTGGGGAGTTGCCAGAGGTAATATTTTTTTAGATAGAGAGGAGGGGAGGGAGACAGATAGATAGAGAGGGAGATAGATAGATAGATAGATAGATAGATAGATAGATAGATAGATAGATAGATAGAGGGAGGGAGATAGATGGAGGGAGATAGAGGGAGGGAGATAGAGGGAGGGAGATAGATGGAGGGAGATAGATGGAGGGAGATAGATGGAGGGAGATAGATGGAGGGAGGGAGGGAGATAGAGAGGGAGGGAGATAGATAGATAGAGAGGGAGGGAGATAGATAGATAGAGAGGGAGGGAGATAGATAGATAGAGAGGGAGGGAGATAGATAGAGGGAGGGAGGCAGGGAGATAGAGAGGGAGGCAGGGAGATAGAGAGGGAGGCAGGGAGATAGAGAGGGTGGCAGGGAGATAGATAGAGAGGGAGATAGATCGATAGATAGAGAGGGAGGGAGATAGATAGAGAGGGAGGGAGATAGATAGATAGAGAGGGAGGGAGACAGATAGATAGAGAGGGAGGGAGGGAGGGAGACAGATAGATAGAGAGGGAGGGAGACAGATAGATAGAGAGGGAGGGAGGGAGACAGATAGATAGAGAGGGAGGGAGACAGATAGATAGAGAGAGATAGATAGATAGAGAGGGAGGGAGATAGATAGATAGATAGAGAGGGAGGGAGATAGATAGATAGATAGAGAGGGAGGGAGATAGATAGATAGAGAGGGAGGGAGATAGATAGATAGATAGAGAGGGAGGGAGATAGATAGATAGATAGAGAGGGAGGGAGATAGATAGATAGATAGAGAGGGAGGGAGATGGAGGGAGATAGAGAGGGAGGGAGGGAGATAGAGAGGGAGGGAGGGAGATAGAGAGGGAGGGAGGGAGATAGAGAGGGAGGGAGGGAGATAGAGAGGGAGGGAGGGAGAGAGGGAGGGAGGGAGATAGAGAGGGAGGGAGATAGAGAGGGAGGGAGATAGAGAGGGAGGGAGATAGAGAGGGAGGGAGATAGATAGAGAGAGGGAGGGAGATAGATAGAGGGAGGGAGGCAGGGAGATAGAGAGGGAGGCAGGGAGATAGAGAGGGAGGCAGGGAGATAGAGAGGGAGGCAGGGAGATAGATCGATAGATAGAGAGGGAGGGAGATAGATAGATAGAGAGGGAGGGAGACAGATAGATAGAGAGGGAGGGAGACAGATAGATAGAGAGGGAGGGAGACAGATAGATAGAGAGGGAGGGAGACAGATAGATAGATAGAGAGGGAGATAGATAGATAGAGAAAGGGAGGGAGATAGATAGAGAGGGAGGGAGGGAGATAGAGAGGGAGGGAGGGAGATAGAGAGGGAGGGAGATAGAGAGGGAGGGAGATAGAGAGGGAGGGAGATAGAGAGGGAGGGAGATAGATAGAGAGAGGGAGGGAGATAGATAGAGGGAGGGAGGGAGATAGATAGAGGGAGGGAGGCAGGGAGATAGAGAGGGAGGCAGGGAGATAGAGAGGGAGGCAGGGAGATAGAGAGGGAGGCAGGGAGATAGATCGATAGATAGAGAGGGAGGGAGACAGATAGATAGAGAGGGAGGGAGACAGATAGATAGAGAGGGAGGGAGACAGATAGATAGAGAGGGAGGGAGACAGATAGATAGAGAGG
Organism: Mobula birostris; assembly: GCF_030028105.1. NCBI lineage: Eukaryota > Metazoa > Chordata > Chondrichthyes > Myliobatiformes > Myliobatidae > Mobula > Mobula birostris. Next base: position 6,882 of record NW_027276900.1, on the reverse strand, counting down.
GAGGGAGGGAGGGAGACAGATAGATAGAGAGGGAGGGAGACAGATAGATAGAGAGGGAGGGAGGGAGACAGATAGATAGAGAGGGAGGGAGACAGATAGATAGAGAGAGATAGATAGATAGAGAGGGAGGGAGATAGATAGATAGATAGAGAGGGAGGGAGATAGATAGATAGATAGAGAGGGAGGGAGATAGATAGATAGAGAGGGAGGGAGATAGATAGATAGATAGAGAGGGAGGGAGATAGATAGATAGATAGAGAGGGAGGGAGATAGATAGATAGATAGAGAGGGAGGGAGATAGATAGATAGATAGAGAGGGAGGGAGATGGAGGGAGATAGAGAGGGAGGGAGGGAGATAGAGAGGGAGGGAGGGAGATAGAGAGGGAGGGAGGGAGATAGAGAGGGAGGGAGGGAGATAGAGAGGGAGGGAGGGAGATAGAGAGGGAGGGAGATAGAGAGGGAGGGAGATAGAGAGGGAGGGAGATAGATAGAGAGAGAGATAGATAGAGAGAGGGAGGGAGATAGATAGAGGGAGGGAGGCAGGGAGATAGAGAGGGAGGCAGGGAGATAGAGAGGGAGGCAGGGAGATAGATCGATAGATAGAGAGGGAGGGAGATAGATAGATAGAGAGGGAGGGAGACAGATAGATAGAGAGGGAGGGAGACAGATAGATAGAGAGGGAGGGAGACAGATAGATAGAGAGGGAGGGAGACAGATAGATAGAGAGGGAGGGAGACAGATAGATAGAGAGGGAGGGAGACAGATAGATAGATAGAGAGGGAGATAGATAGATAGAGAAAGGGAGGGAGATAGATAGAGAGGGAGGGAGGGAGATAGAGAGGGAGGGAGGGAGATAGAGAGGGAGGGAGATAGAGAGGGAGGGAGATAGAGAGGGAGGGAGATAGATAGAGAGAGGGAGGGAGATAGATAGAGGGAGGGAGGCAGGGAGATAGAGAGGGAGGCAGGGAGATAGAGAGGGAGGCAGGGAGATAGAGAGGGAGGCAGGGAGATAGATCGATAGATAGAGAGGGAGGGAGATAGATAGATAGAGAGGGAGGGAGACAGATAGATAGAGAGGGAGGGAGACAGATAGATAGAGAGGGAGGGAGACAGATAGATAGAGAGGGAGGGAGACAGATAGATAGAGAGGGAGGGAGACAGATAGATAGATAGAGAGGGAGATAGATAGATAGAGAAAGGGAGGGAGATAGATAGAGAGGGAGGGAGGGAGATAGAGAGGGAGGGAGGGAGATAGAGAGGGAGGGAGGGAGATAGAGAGGGAGGGAGGGAGATAGATAGATAGATAGAGAGGGAGGGAGATAGATAGATAGAGAGGGAGGGAGATAGATAGATAGATAGAGAGGGAGGGAGATAGATAGATAGATAGAGAGGGAGGGAGATAGAGAGGGAGGGAGGGAGATAGAGAGGGAGGGAGGGAGATAGAGAGGGAGGGAGGGAGATAGAGAGGGAGGGAGGGAGATAGAGAGGGAGGGAGGGAGATAGAGAGGGAGGGAGGGAGATAGAGGGAGAGAGGGAGATAGAGAGGGAGGGAGATAGAGAGGGAGGGAGGGAGGGAGATAGAGAGGGAGGGAGGGAGGGAGATAGAGAGGGAGGGAGATAGAGAGGGAGGGAGATAGAGAGGGAGGGAGATAGAGAGGGAGGGAGATAGAGAGGGAGGGAGATAGATAGAGAGGGAGGGAGATAGATAGAGAGGGAGGGAGATAGATAGAGAGGGAGGGAGATAGATAGAGAGAGGGAGGGAGATAGATAGAGAGAGGGAGGAGATAGATAGAGGGAGGGAGGGAGATAGATAGAGGGAGGGAGGCAGGGAGATAGAGAGGGAGGCAGGGAGATAGAGAGGGAGGCAGGGAGATAGATCGATAGATAGAGAGGGAGGGAGATAGATAGATAGAGAGGGAGGGAGACAGATAGATAGAGAGGGAGGGAGACAGATAGAGAGGGAGGGAGACAGATAGATAGAGAGGGAGGGAGACAGATAGATAGAGAGGGAGGGAGACAGATAGATAGAGAGGGAGGGAGACAGATAGATAGATAGAGAGGGAGATAGATAGATAGAGAAAGGGAGGGAGATAGATAGAGAGGGAGGGAGGGAGATAGAGAGGGAGGGAGGGAGATAGAGAGGGAGGGAGGGAGATAGAGAGGGAGGGAGGGAGATAGAGAGGGAGGGAGGGAGATAGATAGATAGATAGAGAGGGAGGGAGATAGATAGATAGAGAGGGAGGGAGATAGATAGATAGATAGAGAGGGAGGGAGATAGATAGATAGATAGAGAGGGAGGGAGATAGATAGATAGATAGAGAGGGAGGGAGATAGATAGAGAGGGAGGGAGATAGAGAGGGAGGGAGGGAGATAGAGAGGGAGGGAGGGAGATAGAGAGGGAGGGAGGGAGATAGAGAGGGAGGGAGGGAGATAGAGAGGGAGGGAGGGAGATAGAGAGGGAGGGAGGGAGATAGAGGGAGAGAGGGAGATAGAGAGGGAGGGAGGGAGGGAGATAGAGAGGGAGGGAGATAGAGAGGGAGGGAGATAGAGAGGGAGGGAGATAGAGAGGGAGAGGGAGGGAGATAGATAGAGGGAGGGAGGCAGGGAGATAGAGAGGGAGGCAGGGAGATAGAGAGGGAGGCAGGGAGATAGAGAGGGAGGCAGGGAGATAGAGAGGGAGGCAGGGAGATAGATCGATAGATAGAGAGGGAGGGAGATAAATAGATAGAGAGGGAGGGAGACAGATAGATAGAGAGGGAGGGAGACAGATAGATAGAGAGGGAGGGAGACAGATAGATAGAGAGGGAGGGAGACAGATAGACAGATAGATAGATAGAGAAAGGGAGGGAGATAGATAGAGAGAGAGAGGGAGGGAGATAGATAGAGAGAGAGAGGGAGGGAGATAGAGAGGGAGGGAGATAGAGAGGGAGGGAGATAGAGAGGGAGGGAGATGGAGATAGAGAGGGAGGAGATAGAGAGGGAGGGAGATGGAGATAGAGAGGGAGGGAGATAGAGAGGGAGGGAGATAGAGAGGGAGGGAGATAGAGAGGGAGGGAGATAGAGAGGGAGGGAGATAGAGAGGGAGGGAGATAGAGAGGGAGGGAGATAGAGAGGGAGGGAGATAGAGGGAGGGAGATAGAGGGAGGGAGATAGAGGGAGGGAGATAGATAGAGAGGGAGATAGATAGAGAGGGAGATAGATAGAGAGGGAGATAGATAGAGAGGGAGATAGATAGAGAGGGAGATAGATAGAGAGGGAGGGAGATAGAGAGGGAGGGAGATAGAGAGGGAGGGAGATAGAGAGGGAGGGAGATAGAGAGGGAGGGAGAGAGATAGAGAGGGAGGGAGAGAGATAGATAGAGAGGGAGAGAGATAGATAGAGAGGGAGAGAGATAGATAGAGAGGGAGAGAGATAGATAGAGAGGGAGAGAGATAGATAGAGAGGGAGAGAGATAGATTGAGAGGGAGAGAGATAGATTGAGAGAGAGAGAATGAGAGAGAGAATGAGAGAGAGAGAATGAGAGAGAGAGAATGAGAGAGAGAGAATGAGAGAGAGAGAATGAGAGAGAGAGAGAGAGAGAGAGAGAAAATGAGAGACAGAGAGAGAGAGAATGAGAGAGAGAGAAAGAATGAGAGAGAGGAACAGCAGGTACATTAGGGACATTTAAAAGATTCTTACAAGGGGCAGGATGGATGTGAGAAGAACAGGAACAGAATCAGGCCATTCGGCCCATCGATTCTGCTCCGCCATTTCATCATGGCTGATCCATTCCCCGCTCCCCCACCCAGCTCAACCCAGTTCTCTCTCCGACGAGAGACAAGAAAGATTTCAGTAAGATCGGAAGAGTTACGGGGTCAAGGTTAGATACAGCCAGGAGTTTATTACCCGGAGCGTAGGAGAATGAGGGGTGCGGATCAGATAAACGCAAATAGGCATTTTCTTCTCCCTCCCCTCACTGAGGTTGGGTGGGACTACTTCGAGAGGTTCTGGGTTAAGGGTGAAAGGTGAAATGTTTACGGGGAACATGTGGGGGGGGGGGACAGAAGAAAGATCTTCACTCGGGAGGGTGGTGAGAGCAGGGTAGGAGATGCCCAGCGGGAAGTGCTGGACGCTGGTACGACTTCAAGATTTAAGAGAAGTTTGGATAAGTACAACGGCGGGAGGGCTATGGGCAAGGTCAATGCCAGTAGGCAGATTAAGAGCCCAGTAGGGACTAGACAGGCCGAAGGGCCTGTCTCTGGGGCTGTAGTGCTCTACGACTCTGAAGGGAATTGGGCTCGCTTTTTATTTTAGAGAGCAGGCCCCTCCCCTGCCCCAACAAGCCTCTCCCCCCCAACCAACTACACCATAGTCCTTTCGTCCCAGTTAACATCGGAGAATGCGCACGATACTCAACCTGAAACTAGTTCTTCGCAGACATCCACACACACAAAAAAAAACAGGAGAGCACGATCACAGGGCCGACTAACCGGAACGTCATCGGACCATGGGGGGAGACCGGAGCACTCGGGGGTGGGCTGGGGGGAGGCGGGTGGGGGAACCCAAGCGGCTGGCGGGGAGGAACGCACAAATTTCTCACAGCGGATTACAGGAATTGAAATCTGATCTCGGTGCCCCCACCCCCACCCACCGGGGCTTTAAGAGCATCACGCGAACCGCGACTCTGCCGTGGAGGAAGAGAGGCAAACTCGATTTAAGCAGACACGATGGGCCCAGCGGACAGTCAGAGTCTTTATCCCCAGGAAGGGACGTAATTTTAAGGCGATTGGAGGAAAATATGGGTGGGGGGGGATGTCAGTTGGGCCTTGGGGCAGTATGGCAGCTTAGTAGTTAGCGCAACGCTTTATAGCGCCCGCGGCCAGGGTTCAAATGCCGCCACTGCCCGTAAGGAGGTCGTACGTTCCCCCAGTGGCTGTCCGCCCCTTGAAGTTTTCCTTCCCCTTCCCACGCTATGGGATCCCCTCCGAGTCCTCCGGTTTCCTCCCACCCTCCCACAGCGTGCCGGGATAGCGGGACGTGACTGGACGGGGCGGGCCCGAATCGCAATCACCTTGATCAGCGGCCAGTGGAAGGGCTGGTTCAGCAGCCCCACCACGGTGGGGATGCCATAGTTGATCCGTACGTCGTTCTGTGCCACCTCCGCCTCCGGGTGCCGGCTGGTGAGGTGGCGGAGGGCGCAGACGGTGGGCTCCATGATGTCCTCCTTCTCGCCCGCCCGCAGCATGGTGTGGACCAGGGCCACGATGCCCCGGGCCTGGCACACCACCATCTTGTTGCGCGAGTTGTTGCAGGTCAGGTTGGAGAGGATGCCCGTGGCACAGGTCAGCACGTTGATGTCGTCGGACGCCAGGAGCTGGACCATGCTGGTGAGGAGGGGGTCCAGCCCTTCCTGCGAGCGAGACGACATGACACATTGAAACAGCCAAAAGAGGGGATGAGGATAAGGGGAAGGGGGAAGGTGATTGTGATAAGGGGAAGGGGGGGAAGGGGGGGGAGGGGGGTGAGGGGGGTGAGGGGGGTGAGGGGGGTGAGGGGGGTGAGGGGGGGTGAGGGGGGTGAGGGGGGTGAGGGGGGTGAGGGGGAAGGGGGAAGGGGGAGGGGGGAAGGGGGAAGGGGGAAGGGGGAAGGGGGGAAGGGGGGAAGGGGGGAAGGGGGGAAGGGGGGAAGGGGGGAAGGGGGGAAGGGGGGAAGGGGGGAAGGGGGGAAGGGGGGAAGGGGGGGAAAGGGGGAGGGGGGAAGGTGATTGTGATAAGGGGAAGGGGGGGAAAGGGGGAGGGGGGAAGGTGATTGTGATAAGGGGAAGGGGGGGAAGGGGGGGAGGGGGGGAGGGGGGGAGGGGGGGAGGGGGGAAGGGGGGGAGGGGGGAAGGGGGGAAGGGGGGAAGGGGGAGGGGGGGGAAGGGGGGAAGGGGGGAAGGTGATTGTGATAAGGGGAAGGGGGGAAGGGGGGGAGGGGGGGAGGGGGGAGGGGGGAAGGGGGGAAGGGGGGAAGGGGGGAAGGGGGGAAGGGGGGAAGGGGGGAAGGGGGGAAGGGGGGAAGGGGGGAAGGGGGGAAGGGGGGAAGGGGGGGAAAGGGGGAGGGGGGAAGGTGATTGTGATAAGGGGAAGGGGAGGGGGGAAGGGGGGAGGGGGGAGGGGGGAGGGACACAGGAGAAGCCGCAAAGGTGGGTTACTGGAGTGCCCGATACGGACAGCAAGCTGTTGCCCATGCAATGGGCTGCCCTTCTCCACGCAGCTGATGAACCCAAAGGAATGGCAGAGACCGCTACAGTTTGGCACCAGGAGTTGCCAGTCAGCGTTGAACTCAATGTAGGGTCTCCCACTCCGGATATTCCCCCTTGGAGGTTCACTCCTGAAGCCTTCCCTGTGAGTGGGTGTAGTCACAAGGCAGCGGGAGGTTTGAGATCAGAGTTTTCCTTCTCCTGGATGAGCTGCCAACCGCGGCTGACTAGCCCCGTCCGCCCGGAGCGACTGGTTTTAAGGCGCCAGTGACCCACCTTTGCCCCTTCTCCTGTCAGTAGACACGGTTCCACTGGGTTTAGTAGCTAAGCCACACGCGAAGGCCGGGAGCTGGACTTGGTTGTCAGAGGCTGTTTGAGACGCACGCCGTTGGGAGCGTTTAGTAGGTAGTGGGAGCTCGTCCCCACTCCCACCCCCGGCTTGACAATCATTTTTTTTTCCCTTCACCACTGATGTTATTGAATGAATAATGGCCTCACGAACACTACCTCAAGACTTTTTCTCTCTTTTTGCACTACTTTATAATTATATATATTTTATGGTAATTAATAGCTTTCTATTGTAAAGTATTGTAAAGCACTGCTGCCACGAAAGAACAAATGGTACAGCATATCCCGGTGATAGCTGTGTGGTCTGAAAGAGG